>NC_023759.2:32209749-32509749 GCF_000499845.2 Phaseolus vulgaris
TTTTGTTGGGTGATGACCCTTGTAAGAATATGTGGTGACCCAAAGTCAATTTCTTGCACACACACATTTATAAAATACATTTTTTCTTCATTGGTTTATTTTTGAAAGATTGAAATTTGATTTTTTTTGGGTGATGAATAATGTAAAGTGTTTCCATGTTATTTGCCTTGTAGTTACCCTGGTAACATTATGTGGTGACCCAAAAGTAAATTTCTTGAACACATTTACAAAATTTCGTTATTTTGTTTATTTTTTCAAGGGTTTATGGTTGAAAAGAAATTAGTGAATTTTTTATTGTTGTTGTATTGGGATGAATTGGTTGATATATTTTGTTTTGTATAGTTGTGAAATGGCTTCTTCCAGTTTGATGGGAAAGTATGACAGTGAAAAGTTTGATCATAAAGGAAGAAAACTGAAGGTTTCATTGATTATATTACTAGGTTCCTAATAGTAATTTTGAAATTGTGAAATTATATTGAATACAAACATTTTCCTTTCATGGTTATTTTGTAGATAAGAGTAAGACACATAGTGCACACTCAACATATTGTTGAGATCAATCAAAATTGACGACATCACAATGCCCAGAAACATCTCATTCCTTTAGTTGAACTTGTCTTTCTGGAATAAACGTCCAATGCTTAATGGCTTCATATTGTTCCTTGTGGGTGTCATCCCTAAACAAGTTATTTTGAAATTCTTCCCAGGAGGATTCCGCCATTGGTTGCTTTCCTTGAGCGTGTGAGACCTTGTCTTTGCACTTTTGTGTTTTTGGAGCCATCTTGTTTTATCGTTGGGTGCATAATTTCTCACATACACAACATATGAAACACATGCAATATATCAAACAGTTAGTGTGCATTTAAAATTGTGACATATAAAATCCATCCATATGTATTTCCAAACTTTATTTTTGTGTACAAATGAGCATAACGACACAGTCATGTTCAACTCTAATTCATTAGGAAATATAAATTGCCTTCTCGTAGTGTAGAGATAATAGATCTGGAGAGAATACAATGTGGTTGAGGGGGAACAGTCCTTGTGGAAGAATGTGTTTGGTGGAACCGTAAGTGGTTGGAGCAATGTGAGTAGAGACAATGTCCCCAAATTGTTTGGTGAACCTTAATTCTACCCTCATACTCTGTGATTGTTGGAGAATGTGGTTGAGGGTGAATGTGGATGAGTGAGAATGTGGCATGGCCAAAATGAACCCTTACACCACTGGTCCAATTTCACTTAATCCACTAAATTTAGTGGGAGCGAAACTGCACCATACATTGCTGGTTTGAGCCAAAATGAACCCCTACACCACTGGTCCAATTTCGCTCAATCCACTAAATGTAGTGGGAGCGAAACTGCACTCATACACTGTTGGTTTGACCCAAAAATGAATTCCCACACTACTGCTCCAATTTCACTCAAGCCACTAAATTTAGTGTGAGCAAAGTGGCACTCGTACACTGTTGGTCCAATTTCGCTCCAGCCACAAACATTTCGTGTAAGCCTTAAGACATAACTCATTGTACACCACCATTAGACACGTATCGCTCGAATGAAATTTCTTAGTACAAGCAAAATAACATCAATGCTTAAATACAAGTAATGTTGGACTTTGGGTGGTGCAAAAATAGTTATGTGAAGCAAAATGCACCAGTGCTAACAATACTCACGAAATTTGCTTAAGCAAAATAATATGAACTGAGTCAAATAATGTCAGTGGTTAGACTTACTCATTATATACCTACTTTTTATTCTAACCCCATCCTTGAGATTATATTTGAAGGTTTTCATTTGCTTAATTATTTATAATATTTTTTATATGTTATTGTAAACTCTGTAAGACTTTCTCACTATACAATCTGAAACGTAATTTTTGGATTTGGAAATTGTTCTTACAAGGGCCTAGAAACAAACTTCTTCTTCCTTCTGAACCTGTTGACTTCTTGGTCTTTTATCTCGGTTTGAGATTTCGGTTTACTATTCCTTTCATTTGGGCTTGGTTTGTAGACTCTCACTCATTGGACTGGGTTAACTGGATCTCTCAACTTTTGGTCTCGATATCCACTCACGGGTGGGTGTGTGTACCTTCAAGGAACTTTGATGATAAATTCAGAATTTGTTTTAGTTAATATTAGATAAAATTCACTCTACTTACCTTTTGTGTTGATCACCTATTTATAGAACTTTCTTCTTGGGCCTTAAACCCAGTTTGGCTTTTACTCTTTGCACCTAATCTTCTTTAAACACACTCTCTATGTTTTGTATGTTTTGGGCGCTTTTAATGGGCTTTGCTAGAGTAACTAGTTATTTATTCATTTATTATTTTTTATTTGATTTTTTATCTTTTGGTCAACCTTTCGGTCTAGACAGGACATAAATACCTTCCACATTATTGTTTCCAAAATTAATATTTTACTTACGGTTCTGAAATAATAGAAAAAATAACATTTCCTAAAAAATATATTTTTTGGGGACAAACATGTACATTTCATCTTACAAAATATATTGAATACAGTCACAAACTTTTCATACAAACATATATAACCCACCCATTGAATGTAGGTGACTGAAAATATACCACCATTATTCCATAATACGTAAGAAAATTGTACACATGACATTCATAAATTCCATCCTTAATAGATTGTCATGGTCTTTGTGAATGACATGTGATTCGTTCATAACCTTCGAATTTGTTGCATTCATCAACATTTACTCAGGGACTTCTTTTTTACCTGCAAAAGAATAAGAAAGATGACCTAAATATCTTGATGTATAACAAATTTAGTAGACAATACATTGGAACAACATATAGTACAAATAACTTAATGACCTGAGGTGCACTTTAGTGGTGTGAACTATTCAAATTACTATCCAATGATGTCAAGAGCGAAACAAACCCAATAGAAGGACTGCTTGAGACCTAACAATGGATTCAATAGAATGGGTTATTATTACACATTATGAAAAATTATATCTCATTTCAAACAATGAACTTCTTTAACAACATATATAATTTTGACGCATGTATTTAGGTTGATTTTAGTTTCACCCATGAACCTTAAACACAGAAGTTCTAAATTGGCAAGCTCATCTGTGACCTATAACAAGTACAAGTAACTTCAATTTAAAAGACTTTGGTGCACATTTAAGGATTTGTTGATACTTATGGTATGGAGAATAACTGTTTTAAGAAATGGAAATGAAATCGAAGGTCAAATATGTCATTTTACTAACCGTAGTTGGATGAATGAGAATTTGGCATGCAATAGAAGACTTTTTCCATTTTCCACCCTTTTCAGAGCATGATTTTTTTTTTTGTGTTGAGCGTAGTCTTTCCTTTCGTTTCACAATGATAGGGCCACAAACTTCAATGATGGAGCAATTCAAAGTCGTACGAGTAGGTGACACTGGTTGTTCATCTACATCAGGCACGAGTGGATAGCCAACAATATTCTTTGTTTTAGAATTTTCGTGTGTTGATTGACCGTGTTTCACGACAAAAGCATCAAGATGCTTGTGCAAAAGTTTTGTAGTATTCGTTTTCCGCTAGCATTTTCAGCTATGTGATGGAATTTCTTGTGCATCCCATCATATCGTTCAACTTGTGGATCTTTTTCCTTGCTCCCATATGAAGCTCTTATGTATGTGTGCTTGCGACGAACATTTTTACTCCACCTGGTCAAAATATACTTCGTCCACAGTTTTGTGACTCTTTCTTGTTCAAGGACAACCAAGCAATGGTGACAGAAGATCCCCCTAAATTCAAATAAAAAACTTGTGCAACAAACATCATGGTTTTCGCGATCAAATAACACTACACAATTTGAGTGGTTTGTTCGGCCATCCCATAATGACTCTTCCATAACATTGAATCGAAATGTATGTCCATCAACAAATAAATTATTAACAACACAACTCATCTTCCCTCTGAACTTAAATTGGACTTCGTTAGATTTTGCACGAGTGTATTATTCTTGAAACTATCTTTTAATGCTAGATTGTGAGCTATAAGGTATAATTGCATTCAGAGAAACAAAGTCTTCTTCACACTCCAATTCTGCCTTATGTTGCGGTGCATTATCATATTGGTGCACAAATTGTTGGAGACATGTCATGGAATTAATATACTGATCAAAAAATGCATTCATACTCTCACTTCGTTGAGTTGTGGACATGCTGCCCGAAAAAACCCTTTAAGGTAACAAGGAACCCAACGTGCCTATTCTTTAAATAATGTGTTCAACCAATTATTGTTGCTAAAATCATATTGCCTTATGAAATTACCCTACGAAAACCTAAAAACATCAAGATTTGGCGATTCATACACTACCATATTTAAATAACGTTTCATTTATTTATATTGTGTATCCTTCAAGTTTTTCAGTTATTTTCTTCATTATGTGTCATAAGTGTAAGAATTAATGGCTTAAACAAGAAGGGGGTGAATTGTTTATCAAAGATTTTCGCAAATATTGATTAGGAATGAAGCTTTAACACAATTCACAGATAAAGCAATTAAGGAAAGCAATCAAACAATGACTAAAAATGGTTTGCAAAATTTCAACCGGTTGAAAATACGGTTTAACCGATTGTTTATAGTAGTAGGAAAAACAGAATTAAAACAAAACAGATATAAGGAGTGAGAGAGAGAGAAAGAGATTTACACAGCCAATTTTATATTGGTTCAATCAACCTTGAGCTACATCCAGTTCCCAGAACAACCACTGGGTTCCACTAGTAATCACTCACAGATTACACCAACACAACCACAAAGAGGTGCTCTTGAAACCAGAAGAACCACTCTTTGCACACACACCTCTAGTCAGAACACCCTTTGACATTACAGGATTTCACACACACTTACAAGTTTATGAAAGTACAATTACAAGAATCATGAAAGGAATAGAAAACACCTGAGATTACAGAACCCAGGAACACCTATGATCAGACCTTGTACTAGTGCACAACTTAACAATAATCTTGCAAAAATTTTGAAAAACTTCTTTCAAATCAATCTCAATCTCACTTTGTTTGATATAAAACTTATGTATTTTGTTTTGAAAGAAAGGCTATATTTATAGCATAGAAAACTAGTCGTTTAAGGCAACATTTATTGCCAAAACAAATTAACAGGTTTTCAAAAGGTTGTTATGAAATGTTACAATCAGCCAGTTGAAAAGTCGTTTTAACCGGTTGAATTGGTTAGTCAGTTACATAACCAAGTCAAAAACAGTTTTAAAACCTCCTAGCAAGCCAAGTGACAAACAACCGATTATTTCGATAATTCAACTGGTTGTTTTTCTCTTTGCTTAGAAAAACACTTTTCTTAAAACAGATTGATCAAGCTTTGTGCAAGGGACTAGGAAAGATCTAACAAAGATTCTAAACACCCTAGACTAAACCCAAAACAAAGAGCAGCATAGCTTCAACCTTCATCATGGATTTGAAACATCAAAACTCTCATGTTCAACCTCATGTTCAACAATAAGCACCACCTGTGTCGCATATTGGGAAAGACAACTTCAACTACATTTTTCATTGCCCTACATTGATTTGTGACAGTGCCTTTGGGAGGTCTATGTGACATACAAGGTAGCCAACTTTGAAATAGCCAGATGAATGCATCAGTGTCTTCAAAAGAAAGGAGTCCACATCCCAAAAAAATGGATTACCCGTGATGATTAACATCGACAAATGGTGCAAATGGCATGTCATACTTATTCATCAAGTATGTCGTATCAAAGAAAAACATATCTCCAAAACTATCCCATGTTGCACCACTTCTTGTATCTACCCAAAATACATGACGTATTCGATTATATAATCTTCTAAATCAATGTCAAAGTAAAATTGAGGGTTTAGTTCCTTCATTCGGTAAAAATAATTTAAGAGTGTTTTGCCATCCCTTTCCTTCCCCAATGCTCTTCTACTTTTGGCACATTAATTACGGACATCTCATTAAAAGAATTCCATATTTTCATACCCATCGGCTACAGAAACAAAAGACCGAAAAATCTTATTTATCCGGACTCTAGCGTCATCATTCATATCAAACTTATCCGAAAAATCTTTGTCGTGTGAATGTTCTTCGTGCACCGACATTATATACCATTTCCCTTCTTCTATGTCAACAATAATACGAGCTAGACATTAATGTTTATGAGTTGGAAGGGTGTTAACTTTGGTGGGAAAGGATGACGTATATTTCTTGCTCTTGCACAAACCAACATAAAGTATCTTAATTCGTTGTCAGGTCCTTTCTTTGAATTTCTTGTTCTAATTCCAAAACCCTTTGTGATCGCATATTCTCTGTACAATTTTTTAATGGCATTTGCAATGTCAAAATACATGCCAACTCTAGGAACCAATTCACTAACATCATTAACATGAGGTATGTTATTAAATTCCTACAAATGTTGACCATCTTTAAACTAGGAAATGTTATCAAGGGAAATATTATCCATATTTACCCATATCTGCATTATAAACATATCATATCACAATTAACACATCTTATTTTTTAACAACAAGACTATGCAAAATTTGATGAAAACTAGGGTTCATTTTTTTACTGTACAACTAAGTGTCAAAGAACGTCCCAAAATTCATGGTGCCAAAAATAAGTTAAGTACATGATCATTGCAACCAAAGCCAATATTGTCATCACAATTAACACATTCTTTTTGTCCAAACACATTGTGCAAAACTAGGGTTTTTATTTTGGACCACAAGTAAGGATTATTTTCACTTTGGAAGCAAAATGTCCAATATTTCATGCTTTGCAAAAAAATATTAACCTACATGCATCACCTCTATTGAACCATTCAATACTTTCATTACAATGCACCAACAATATTATTTTTTGGTGAATATATATAGATGCATGTTAAGAACCCTAATAAATGTCTGTGTATTAAATATATTAAATACCCGTGGGTACCACCGTGATTGCAACAGATGGAATGAAGGAGGTGGAGATTGAATGAAGAACAACCTGAGAAAATTGAATGCAACACGCAGGAGAGGCAAGCGCCTAATTCAATCTGATGCTATGTGTTTCCATCAGTAAAGCCAATTTATAATGGCAGTTGTGGGAAAGGAGATGCATTAAGGCAACCCAACTACCACTGAGATGATGTAAGTTTTCTTCCAACAACATTAAATACCTCAAAAATAATGTCATGCTTTACCTTAAGATTGTTTTACATTACGACAATGTCTTCCTTATTTCATGAGTGCACCACTACACTTCTGGTTTTTATTTAGAAAAAAAAAAAAACATTACTAAAGCACTACATTTCAGGTTCTTTTTTTTAAAAAAAAAACACTACTCAGTCATATTCACAATATCACTGTCACTGACTTAAGGAAATGAATTTACATCTACTACTAGTTTCAATGGAGCAACGGAAAGGCCTTTACACTGACACCACTGACCTTGAGAGTTTCGTGTGGTGTTGTAACACTACAACTAATGTCATTCTGATCCTAACTGGTAATGTTCGAGCAGTTATCTTGAATTGGAACTCCAAAGACAGAGTTAACACAACAATTTATAAAAAATATAGCTGACAAAAGTCATAAGCGTGATTTTAATTCCAACCCATGGAAATGGGCACAAGATTTTCTTCAGTTCCATGGGAATGTTTATCACAATCATTTATAGTTTAATAATTATTCACATGCAAAAAATAATATTTTATATTTTTTTGAAGGAAAATTTGATGGACATGGATTTTCACTGGATATCTTCCTTGGCTACCATTACGCAAGATCCTATTTTTCCATTGCTTATTTGTCTTGTGAATAATGCCAACCAAATGGTCAAGGACACATGTTAATAACTATTAAGATAATGTATGGATTATGTACTCTTTCAATACTTTGACTCGATTCAACAAAAAACTTACTATTTTACACATATGTTATTACAGGATCCAATAGGAACTGCCAACACAAGTGTACAAGGAAACATCTAAAAGATCCAGAATTTGGATCAGAAATTGCAGTGGGATCTATGTTAGTGTTAAAAATGTATTTATCTTCCATAAAACCGCTTTTTTAAAATCTGAGGTTCAAGGATGTTGTAAACGTCCCACATGTTACCAACATCCCTATATGCACAATGAAGACTATTATTGTATAATTGAGAATACAGAAATCTATTTGTAATTTATAACCTACATGTCTGAACAATGCTTATTACATATGTTAAGTGAATTTTGTGGTTACTTGTCCTACTTAGTTTGTGTGTGTTGATACTGACATACATTCATGGCCTCCAAACACCTTATTTAACTTACTTTCTCCCCACCTCATGGCCCACCCCAACCAATAAGAACACTAACTTGAAATTTCCAGAAAAATATTCATTGGGTCTGTGCAGGAAGAGTAATGTGGGTCACCATATATTCCTACGAGGGTCACCACATACTGGAACTTTCTAAGTTGACACTACCATGCCTTCATGGCTTCCAAACACCTCATTTAACTGACTTTCTCCCCACCTCATGGGCCACCCCAACCAATAGGAACACTAACTTAAAATTTCTAGAAAAATCTTCACTCGGTATGTGCAGGAAGAGTAATATGGGTCACCACATATTCTTACGAGGGTCAGCACATACTGGCATTTTCTAAGTTGACACTGTCATACCCTCATGGCCTCCAAACACCTGATTTAACTGACTTTCTCCCCACCTCATGGCCCACCCTAACCAACAAGAACACAAACTTCAAATTTCCAGACAAATCTTCATTAGGTCTGTGCAGGAAGAGTAATGTGGTACACCACATATTTCTACGAGGGTCACCACATATTCCTACGAGGGTCACCACATACTGACATTTTCTAAGTTAACACTGCCATACATGGCCTCCAAAAACCTGAATTAACTAAATTTCTCCAAACATACCAACGAAAACACCAACTAACTTCAAATTTTAAAAAATATCACTTAGAGTCACCACTTATTGTAACAAGGGTCAACACATACTGGTACTTTCTAAATTCCCACTCATAGCTTCATGACGTCCAAGGAACTAAATTAACTGACTTTCTCCAAGATTGACAGTGACAATACAAAAATTTAGCTTCATGTTTAACCAAACTAACTTCAAATTTCGAAAAATATGTTCAGTTTAACCACATAAATGAAAGATAATTAAGCCCATAAATAAAAAACACTCCAAAAAGTTCAATCAATTTACAATTGCCAACTACCAAAATAGTTACCAAATACAAATGTTAAATTTTGTAACCACATCACACCCAATCAAATAAACATGTACCATTCCTAACAACTTCTTGGTAATAAACATACTTATGAACTACCAAACAAGTCATGTACGACTCCTTTCACTTATGACTAAGAAATCTTTCTTTTTCCCCCTTAAATAGGTAGCGCATGGTGTTTTTATCACATTTGTCTTCACATGTTTCTTTGCTTCGTGCTTTACTCAGGTGAACATGTTATTTTTTCCTTTTCCCCCGTCTTGCTCTTCGAGTATGTGTTTTTCATTAATGTCAGGCCACTATAGATGTTTGTCATCCATTCCAGAAGGATTATCATGCAAATGAGATTTTGACCTTACACTTAATAATTCTTGTAACTCCTGTACCTCCTTCTCCAAACTGTTGATGACAAACTCCTGCTCTTTCGCTTGGCTAAGCAAATCAACAACTTCGACCTTCATTTTACCAAGCTCCTTTTTTTTACATGTTCGTCGTAAATCCACGTCCAACTCTGTCAAATGCTTCTTTAACAAATTCATTGTGCAACTCTTCATTGGATGCAAATAAGTCAACAATAACTTGTTCATGCGCACAAAATACCAACATAAATAAAAAAATAATTAAATAAACTATTTTACATTTAATACAAATTCCAATGTACTATACAAACCACATTCTATTGTAGCCTAGAAGAAATTTCAATGTCACCAAGCCTAACATCCATCCAATGTATAATATGAGGATATCTATTTCCAATCATCGACATTTGGTGCTTGTAAGAGAAAAAATGTTCAAAATCCCATATCTACACAATTCATGTCATAAATTCTTGTTAGTAACCAAAAAATGGGTGGGAAATCATTAGACATACTAACTAAACATTTTAAATCACCTGCATCAAGTATACACAACCCCCAACAGGGATATAAGACGCATTACTTTTCCTCTCTATGCACATCGTGTTGAACCAAGTGGTGTTCAAGCTTTGAAGAATTCAAACCCTTTGAAGGATGTTAAAGCCTTTGCTGTGCTTGGTGTTGTTGTGCTGGTTTAGCTTAGTTTTGGGGTAGTTTATATGTTGTAATCCACCCTTTCATTAAATCTAAAGCATAAGCAATCTCAATCTTTGTGAAAGTAAAATGTTTTCAAACTAAGTTAAAACAACCGATTGTTTTGTCGAAACAACCGATTGTTTTGTCGAAACAACCGATTGTTTTGTCGAAACAACCGATTGTTTATACTTAGGTCTTTTGAGAAAAAGATTGAAAACTGTTTTTAAAATGGTTGAATTGTTAAGAACCAAAACAACCGATTGATTCGAGGAAACAACCGATTGTTTGTTTTGGGACCATAACAGAAAAACTGTTTTATCTTTGACTGAGCTTTAAATATTTTAACTGCTTACGCTCCAGTCATTAAATGCTTTGACCAATCTTTTAATGCAATTTAAGAGTTTGTTAAGATTTGATAACAAACTACATCTTTGAATAAATTTAGAAAAACAGATTTGACAATTAATCTTTGACAAGTTTTTGCTATGAGTTTTTGAGTTTTTAAAAGAGCTGAGATTGTAAAGAGTTTATGATTGATCAAAGTTTGTGGAATAGGATTCTGCTTGTATTGATTTCATATTATCTTCTGTAACAAGTGTAATCCTTGTATTCTATGTGAAACAAGTTTCGTTTCTGTGTTTGCTAAGATTGGTTGTGTGTTCTTGAGGGGATCAAGATCAGCAATCTTGGTGTAGGTGTGTTGACCAAGGAGAGTGTGTTTCTTGAGGTGTTCAAGGTCATTCTCTTGGTTGTTGTGTAAGTGATCAAGGTGTGATTGCTTAGTGGATTTCCTTAGGGTTTCTGAGAAGACTGGATGTAGCTCTGGGTTTAGAGTGAACCAGTATAATCTCTGCGTACAATCTCTCTTTCCCTATCTCTTTAAATTCAGTTTTGTTATTTGATAACTGGTATCAACAACCGATTGTTTCGGTAAAACAACCGATTATTTTTCCAGTATTGTGCTTTTGCTTTATGTTTTGAAAAACTGATTCCTTAATCAAGGTTTTCTTGAAGTATTTTCATTCTAGGCTAAAAGTTTACGAAAATCTTTCTTAAACTATTCACCCCCCTCTCGTTTAAGGCCATATATTCTAACAATTGGCATCAAGAGCTTGGTTCTTGAAAGTTATTCAAGTTGATCTAAAAATATTTTTTCTATGGCTGGAAAACTATCTTTTGAGGAATGTGCTTCAATCTACAAACTACCTTTATTCTGTGGATTGAATTATAAGTTTTGGGAAGCAAGAATGAAAATCTTTATTGAATCTATTGATCAAAGAATTTAGGATTCAATTGAGAATGGTCCTTACATTCCAAAGTTCAAAAAGGATAATTATTTCATTGCAAAACCTTTGTCCAAATGGACAAATGATGAATGTAAGATGGCCCAGCTTGATAGGTCTGCTCAAAACATTATAGCTTCTGCACTAGATACTAATGAATTTTTCAGGATATCAAAGTGCAAAACTGCTAAGGATATGTGGACACACTCAAGGCTGCTCATGAACCAAAGGAAGCAATGACAAAGAATCAAGCAAGAAGGAAAAGAAGGCAAAATAAGAAAAGCCTCAATCTTTGCTTCATGGCCAGAAGGGAGGATGACTCAAGTAGTGTAAGTTCATCAAACTCCTCAAACTCTGAAAATTATGGTCAATTGCTTCAAGCCTTTCAAGAAACACATGAAGAAGCAAACCGATTGGCTCTCTTGAACAATCGGTTAAAAGAAAAGAACAGCTGGCTTGAAAACAGAGTAAAGTCACTGGAAGAGGATTTAGAACATTCAAAAACAGATTTTGAAAATCTGGAAATCATTTACAAAAACTCCTCTTGCAAGTGTGATACTCTAGTTTGTGAAAATTGTGAAAATCTTGAAAAGAAGGTCCACTATCTTGTTAAAACAGTGGATAAGCTTTCTAAAGGCCAATCCAACATTGAGAGTGTTCTAGCATCTCAAAACTGTGTTTTTGGAAAATCTGGATTGGGTTTTAATCCACAAAACAAACAAGATAGATTTTCAAAATCATTTTCGAAAATGCCAGAAAAACAATCGATTGGACCATCGAAACAACCGATTGTTACATGCTTCTATTGCATGAAAAGAGGTCATTCTGTAAGGTTCTGTAAAATCAGAAAACATGTTGTTCCTAAAGGTCTTATGAAGTGGATTCCTAAGGGAAATAAAGCTTTAATTGATGAGTATAAACCAGATGGACCCACATTCATAAGGGGACCAAATCTTTGTACTTGAAAATCTCTTTTGTAGGAAATCTTGGAGGAGAGCAAGCAACTATGGTACTTGGATAGTGGATGCTCCAAGCACATGACAGGGGACAAATCAAAGTTCCTGTGTATCTCCTTTAAGCAAGAAGGTCATGTCACCTATGGAGACAACAACAAAGGAAGGATTCTTGGGAGAGGATCCATAGGAGACAAAGACATCTTGGTAATCCATGATGTGCTTTATGTAGAAGGCCTAAAGCATAATCTGTTGAGCATTAGTCAACTATGTGACAAGGGATATCAAGTGATGTTCAAGACAAATACATATGAAATCTGTCTACCCAACACCAAAGAGGTAATGTTGGTAGGTAAGAGAGTTAATAATGTGTATCTTCTAGATATCTCTTCACCATGTTCAATTGGATGTCTTCTATCCAAACAAGAAGAATCTTGGCTTTGACATAGAAGAATTGCTCATATTCACATGAATCATTTGAACAAGCTAATTTCAAAAGATCTTGTGATTGGGTTGCCAAAACTCAAGTTTGAGAGGGATCACATTTGTGAATCATGCCAAAAAGGGAAACAAGTGAAAAGTTCTTTCAAAATTAAAAATGTTGTTTCATCCTTGAGACCTCTTGAACTTCTTAACATGGATCTCTTTGGACCCTCAAGAACTATGAGTCTTGGTGGAAATTATTATGCTCTTGTAATTGTTGATGACTTTTCTAGGTACACTTGGACTCTTTTCTTGGAATCAAAGAGTGATGCCTTTTTTGCATTCAAAAAGCTAGCAAGAAGACTACAAAACACAAAGAACAACAACATAGGTTCTATTAGGAGTGATCATGGAGGAGAATTTCAGAATGAAAGTTTAGCAAATTCTGTGAGAAGTTGGGAATTCTGCACAATTTCTCTGCTCCAAGAACACCACAACATAATGGAGTGGTAGAGAGGAAGAATAGGTCTCTTGAAGAGCTTGCAAGGACAATGCTTAGTGAATCATCACTTCCTAAGTACTTTAGGGCAGATGCAGTGAGCACCTCATGCTATGTAATGAATAGGGTGCTTATAAGGCCTATTTTGAAGAAAACTCCATATGAACTTTTCAATGGAAGGAAGTCCAACATCAGTCACCTCAAAGTCTTTGGCTGCAGCTGTTTCGTTCTCAACAATGGAAAAGAAAACTTGGAAAAGTTTGATGAGAAAGCGGACCTTGGTATCTTCATAGGTTATTCACTCACAAGTCATGCATATAAAGTATACAACAAGAGGTTGATGACTAAAGAAGAATCAGTTCACGTTGTCTTTGATGAGGTAGATCGCAGAATCAATCAAATCCCAAAGACCAGTTCTGAAGAAGATGAACAGAGCATCAGTTTGGAGAAGGTGGAAATCTGTGCAGAAAAATAACCGGTTGATTCGTAGAAACAACCGATTGAAATTCTGCAACAGAGTGAGCTGCCCAAGGAGTGGAGGATTCCTAGAGATCTGTCAGTGGATAACATCATAGGCAGATAAAGGAAGGTGTCACCACACGTAGCTCCATCTCAAACTTCTGCAGGCACACTGCTTTTATCTCTCAAATTGAACCAAAGTCAATTGAGGAAGCTCTCAAGGATGAGAAGTGGGTTGAAGCTATGCATGAAGAGCTGAATCAGTTTGCAAGGAATGAGGTATGGTTTCTTGTCCCTAAAACTAATGAAATGAATATTATTGGTTCGAAATAGGTTTTCAGGAACAAGATAGATGAGGATGGTGTGATCACAAGGAACAAAGCAAGGTTAGTTGCCAAAGGCTACAATCAAGAAGAGGGCATAGATTATGGTGAGACCTTTGCTCCTGTTGTTAGATTGGAGGCTATGAGGCTGCTACTGGCCTTTGCATGTATGAGTGGTTTTAAACTCTTCCAAATGGATGTCAAGAGTGCTTTCTTAAATGGCTACATCAATGAGGAAGTCTATGTAGATCAACCACCGGGCTTTGAAGATCATAAGTATCTCAACCATGTCTTCAATTTGAAGAAAGCTTTGTATGGACTGAAACAAGCTCCAAGGCAGTGTATGAAAGGCTTAGCAACTTTCTGCTATCTCATGGATATGAAAGAGGAATGGTAGACAAGACTCTCTTCATCAAGAAGTCAAATGCAGAAATAATTCTTGTGCAAATCTATGTTGATGATATCATCTTTAGTGCTACACAAGATAGATTGTGTGAAGAATTTGTGGCTGCAATGAAAGGTGAGTTTGAAATGTCTATGATGGGAGAACTATCTTTCTTTCTTGGATTGCAGGTTAAGCAAACGAAGGATGGGATCTTCTTAAGTCAATCAAAGTATTGCAAGGAGATTCTCAAGAAATTTGAAATGGAGAGTTGCAAAGAAGCTAGCACTCCAATGCCATCAAGCTGTTACATGGATGTGGATGCTGCTGGAAAATGTGTAGATCAAACAAAATACAGAGGATTGATTGGATCTTTGCTTTATCTAACAACTAGTAGGCCGGACATTATGTTTGCGGTGTGTCTATGTGCAAGATATCAAGCAAATCCTAAGGAGTCACACTTCAAAGCTGCAAAAAGAATTTTGAAATATCTCAAAGGAACATCATCTGTAGGATTATGGTATCCTTCTCACTCTCCAATACATTTAATTGGTTATTCAGATTCTGACTTTGCAGGTTGCAAGCTAGATAGAAATAGCACAAGTGGCACTTGTCACCTTCTTGGCTCAAGCCTAATCTCATGGCATAGCAAGAAGTATGCATGTGTTGCTCTCTCTATTGCTGAGGCTGAGTATATTGCTGTTGGAAGCTGTTGTGCACAGATTCTATGGCTCAAGCAACAACTTGCAGATTTTGGTTTACAAATCAGCAAGGTTCCCTTAATGTGTGATAACACAAGTGCCATCAATCTTACTAAAAATCAGATTCAGCACTCAAGGACCAAACATATTGAGATAAGGCATCATTTCATCAGGGATCATGTACAAAATGGGAACTGTGAAGTGAAGTTTGTGGATACCAAACTGCAGTTAGCTGACATCTTCACAAAACCATTACCAAAAGAGAGGTTTTTCTTCTTAAGAAATGAGTTAGGTATTCTTCATCTTAATAATCTCTCCTAAATCTGTTTTTGGTACATGCTAAAGTCTATTTGTGAAGACAAATAGGGGGAGAATTAATTGGTTCTTGTATATCTTTATCTGATATTGAATAATCTGTTAAAAATTTCTGATATGATAGTGTTTTCCGCTGCTGCTGATAGAAACAACCGATTGTTTTGTGTAAACAACCGATTGTTTATCATGCTTTAAGCTTAGAATATGTAAAAAATATAACTTGCTGCTGTAGGAAGCTTTGGGTAGTATAAATGTTATTTTTGCAAGTACTGCTTCAGATTCAATCAGAACAAACACAAGCATCAGAGATTTGTCTTCATCAAAACAACCGATTGATTCGAGGAAACAACCGATTGTTTGTTTTGGGACCATAATACAAAAACTGTTTTATCTTTGACTGAGCTTTAAATGTTTTAACTGCTTATGCTCTAGTCATTAAATGCTTTGACCAATCTTTTAATGCAATTTAAGAGTTTGTTAAGATTTGATAACAAACTACATCTTTGAATAAATTCAGAAAAATAGATTTGACAATTAATCTTTGACAAGTTTTTGCTAAGAGTTTTTGAGTTTTTAAAAGAGCTGAGATTGTAAAGAGTTTGTGATTGATCAATGTTTGTGGAATAGGATTCTGCTTGTATTGATTTCAGATTATCTTCTGTAACAAGTGTAATCCTTGTATTCTCTGTGAAACAAGTTTCGTTTCTGTGTTTGCTAAGCTTGGCTGTGTGTTCTTGAGGGGATCAAGATCAGCAATCTTGGTGTAGGTGTGTTGGCTAAGGAGAGTGTGTTTCTTGAGGTGTTCAAGGTCATTCTCTTGGTTGTTGTGTAAGTGACCAAGGTGTGATTGCTTAGTGGATTTCCTCAGGGTTTCTGAGAAGACTGGATGTAGCTTTGGGTTTAGAGTGAACCAGTATAATCTATGTGTACAATCTCTCTTTCCCTATCTCTTTAAATTCATTTTATTGTTGTGGCCTAAATCATCCACAACACTGAACAACCCACCATGAACTAAACCCATTCTATTTGGAAATAAAAACTGACATTCCTAACAAAATGTACAACCTACAAAAGTCCTATATGGAACCTTGGTTGCGATGTTTCACAATTTCATCATAAATCATTTTAACAGCTACATTAGTTGTTTGGAATAAAACTCCTCCTCTCACATTTCTTTTCTGTTTCTGCTAAGCCAATTTTCTCTCCCACAACTCTAAGACCTATATCTAAACAACCATCTAACATAGTGAAGGGTACATGTGTAGAGCTTATTGCAAAATCGTGACTCTTCTCCACCCACCTACTACATAAGTCCCTTAAAAGGTTGTGACTCAATTTAAGCTTCCCATCTAATAAAATTAGCCAACCAAATGGGGTTGAATGAATAAGAAATTTTTCTTCAACACTTCAGGTTTTGTTCAAATTTCCCAAAAACTCTGGCTTGCGATAATGCCTAAACACCTACATTCATAAATACATATACAATTTACTAAGTATGTCATATCATCGTGTGCCTTAAAAATTTAACCATCTTCTAAATCAAAACTTATGTTCCACAACCGATTTCACATCACTATTTTCCTTAGTTATCATTATATCCAACAAAACATAATAATTCAACAATGAATAAGTCACACGACAATTAATACATATAATAAAAAACATATGATTCAAATATTAATATTATGTTAGGATGTCATTGATGTTCTAGCCACCTTCATTATCAAATCTATATCCAATAATCATTTCTTATGCATATTATCTAAATCTGAATTTGGGAAAAAATGAGGCTTGGTTGCATCTCCAACTTCACTCTATTAATTGATACATTCCCTTCTTCGTTAATCCACTTCTCCACGGTACTCATCCTATGTTCAACACACTGCCTCTCCCCCTCTCCTTCTTTCTTATTTATCTCTAACTAGCACATCAAGTAACTAAGTAGTGACTATTCTAATTCTAACCAATTCATCTTCTTCATGTATCCTAACATACTAGTATCAAATAAAATAGTACAACAACACTGAAATACAAACCCACCAAATAACCCCTATCTTGAAATACCAAAACAGAATTCTGTAAATGTGTGTGTGCAAGAAATTGACTTTAGGTCACCAGATAATGTTACAAGTATCACCACATGGCAAATAACAAGGAAAAACTTTACATTATTCATCACCCAATAAAAATCAAACAATATCAATCTTCAAAAAAAATAATGAAGAGAAAATGTATTTTGTAACTCTGTGAGTGCAAGAATTTCACTTTGGGTCACCACATATTCTTATAAGAGTCACCACATGGTAAATAACAAAGATAAACTTTACATTATTTATCACCCAACAAAAATCAAACAACATCAATCTTTCAAAAATAAATCAATAAAGAGAAAATGTATTACCTTTGCTGAAACAAAATACACCACTTTCAATGTAATACCATCGCGTCAGCCAACCACTGTTAAAACAAATGGAAAACCACTTCCTGCTTGGACAACCCCAACAACAACGAACGAGAAAAGGATGGGTTGCAAGAGAAGGTGGAAGAGAAACAAAGATTGGAATAGAAGCTGGAAGAGAGGCTGAAAGAGAGGAAGCTGGAAGAGAGGCTGAAAGAGAAGTTGGAGGAGAAGTGGAAGAGAAAGAAAGGTTGCACCATGAAAACAAGCCCTAAATGAAAACGTAAACACCAAAAGTTTAAACATTTTCAAAATATTCCAGCACATTATGTGGCGTCCACAAACAATTAAAATATTATTAGTTTTTGCCACATGGATGGTTGTATCCTGGCACAACCAATTTCGGGTTGTCCCAATATCGGGTTGTCCAAATATCGGGACTTTTTTTATATGGTCTCAAAGAATTACCTCCTTATTAGACCGAGTTGTTTGGTAGAGTTTGTCGCCTTCTGTGTGCCGCTGTATATATTGAAACTATTTTTTTTATTAGAATTATAATTAAATTTATTAAGATTGGATTTAGTAAGATCTTATATGGTCATTGCTAGTTGCTAGATGATCTATTACCCACTAGATGGTTTTATGATAAAATAGTTTATGAAATTTGATTATAACAAATATTTCTTAAAAGATAACAAAGCTTACTTGTGTACAAAAATCAAATGTTAAATGATATACATTCTATAATATCAATTTGACAAACAATTTCATTAAAGTAAACATGATAGATGGTCTAACAATATAAAGATGAACTAGAAGGTCTCGTCAAGTTGATATTTTAATGTTCAACATGCTAACTGAAAGGATAAGACGAGTCAGAAGATATGTCACCATGAACATATCAGACGATCCGGTCACCGTCTTCATACCAGACGATCAAATCGTCATTTTCACGTTGCATCAAGGAATTTCTAAACTCAATACTCATGATCTAAAACTATTTGCAAATGATTCTTAGATATTTTTTAAATTCACTTTGATGTTATTAATTCATACAAATCATAGTTTTATTCAAAACATGTTTATTAACCTGATATAGAAGGTTTTCGTTTTCTGGACGACAAAGAGAGCATTTCAAAAACAATATATCTCAATTTTCTTGACTCTATCATTATGGAATATATTTTCTAGATGAAAAATAAATCATTTAATACATTGATATGCCTCAACAATTAAAATTATGTCAGTATAGAATTTTTTTGAATAAATGTTAAAAGAGCATCTGTGAAACAAAGACATGTCTTTATTTTGATTTCAAATGCATTTCGAAAATATGTTTTGATAAATTTAATTTAATTTATAAGTTTGATTTACTTTAACGAATATAACTTGCACAAACTTAAAAAGTATTTGAAAATATTTACTGTGGAAATCCTCTAATAGAAGGTTTAGATAATTCTAAAAATTAAAAGATTATATTTAAGTGATACTTATGCCCTTAAATCATGATTATTATTGATTTTGATATTTAAAATATTTCCAAAAATTTTTTACAGCACTTAAAGATGCTTAGGAGGATCAAATCATAAGTTTCCTCTTCAAGTCGTCTATTGGCAAAAAGATGAAGTGCAAAACAAGATTCATGCGGTTTCAAAGAAACACTCCATCCTTCAATTATCTAAGAGTAAAGAAGGATTCCAAAGTGAACCAAAATGGTACACGAAGAAAACATCAAAGTTCAAGTTTTCTTATTAAACGTCTAATGTGAAAATTATGATTATAGTACGAGAATTGCATGAATGATTATTAAAACAATATCAAGCTTTTATCAATGAATATATGCAAATAGAGAAAGAACTCAAAGTTCAACGAGTGATCAAGACGCACTAAAACTTAAATATTAGAATATTCTTTTTCGAAGGTCTAATACGAGAAATAAGATGAACAATACAAAGTTATGCAAAATCAATTACATATGTGTTAAATCTTTAACAATCAAATGTCAACAAATAAAGAAAACATTTTAAAGTTCAAATATGTAATTAAGATGCACATATTGCATCAAAACCAAAGTTACCTTATAGAGTGTCTACTACATGAAGGAAAGATAGTGATACAAATTTGAATAGATATATGAATTAAATGGATTCAACGCTTCAACATACACGTTTGGGAAAACAAATAAACATTTCAAATTGTCTCACACGTTCAAGTTACACAAAGATTGATTCATATTAGAAGTTTATGAAAGAAGTGTCTAACAAATTTATGGTAGTATAGTGCAAGAATTTTGAACGTACATATTTTGAGTACTATATAAAAACTTGAAGAACAAAGAACAACATAGATATAAAAACACTAAAAATATTGAAATAGAAATACGAGTTTGTGTAGTAAAGTGTTTAGTAATTTTGGTAGTGTGTTAAACATGTGAGCTTACATTCTTCTCTCTATTGAGAGTGTTTTTCTCAATTCTTTGAGATGTATTCATCTCGGGGGGGGGGGGGGGGGGGGGGTATTTGGATTGGTTTACCTAGATAGGTGTTAAAACACGTGTACCTTGGAGAGGTGATAAAACTTGTTTATCTAGAGACGTGTAGAATATTTCTCCTACAGGTGTTAAAAATCGGTTAGTGAAAAACTCTTGAGCAATTTTCTTATAGGGACTAGATATAACCTAACTAGTAGGGTGAACCAATATAAATTTGTGTCTACTTCTCTCTTTCCTTACTTGTTAGATGATGTGTTTGTTTTGTTATTAGATATGCAAATTGAATTTAGGCTCCATTCAACTCATCCCTCGTCTAGAGCCAAGTGTCCCTACATTTAGAAAACTTATTATTAAATTTAAAGTAGAATTAGATTTAGCATAATTGGAATTAAAAATAAATTTAATTTGGGTTAGATAATTTTATTACAATTAAATTTCATTAGAATTAAGTTAGAAAAATTAGAATTGTATTTGTTCAATTTAGAAAAATTGACGTTGATTCAATTTAATGTATACCCTTATTGAGGTATGGAATATGTTAAGTATGTTATTAGGCTAAGAGTGTATGGTTGATGAACGTAATTTTATTCACACTTAATAGCTTTAATACTAGATTCCTATATTGTAATCATGAAAAAATCCACTATTTTAATCATTATTCATCTAATAATATTTATTTGGACCTTAACCGTTATTTATGTTAATTTTGTGTTTTTAGAGAAGATGGTCAAATATTTCTTAGGAAATACAGTCTAACATCAGTCTCTACCTTTGGGAGTAGACCGAATATGCAAAAGTCCAAGTTACTTCTTTGAATTAAAAAAAATGAAATCTGAGGAGATGAATAAGACAATAAGATCTACAATATCTCAGAAACAAAATGGAAGAAAATCTTTTGTAAAATTACGAAAAAACTAGAATTTGCGATAAAACTAGAAACGAGAATTCTAGAAATTTGGAAACTGAGAAAGTATGAACAAGATCTAAACTGAAATATAATTCCAAGATCCTTGGACAAAGAAACCTATAAAAAGATGCAAGTTTTAGGGCGAAATCATGAAGCTTCATAGTGACATTCGAAAAATAAAGCATTAGGGTGCTTTTAGTTTTCTTATTTTCTTCTTTGTAATATTTTTCTTTTGCCTCCACATGGAAGACAAAACTCCTTGGGTTAATTTTCTTGTGATTTCGCAATGAATTTTGAGGTTTCTGTTCAATAAAGTTTTATTCTTAAATTCTCTATAACAAATTGTGATTTACTATTGGGCTTTTTGAGATTTGGTTTCTGCCAAAAGAATTGTTTTTCAACGTTTGTTGAGAATTTATTTATTTTCCTTAATTGGAGTTTTTGGTTAATTCGTTTAGTTTGAATCAATCTCTTGTTTACTTAATTCAAGAGGTAGAAGATAAACATCTCAGGGTCGACGTTGGAACTAGTAAGATATTGAATCCATTAGTCGACGCTTGTTTTGATAATAAGATTTTGTTGAATTTGATTAATTCTTCTTTGATTATGTTTGAAACCGTGTGATTATTGAAAGAGTGAAAATCTTAAGAAAATCAATGATGAATTCATTGTCGATTAAACTTGAGATTCAACATGTTCCCTTTTACAATTTTATAATCTCTACTTTATTTTTCTGTACAACAATCTCAACCCTTTTCTATTTTCATTGTAATTGCTAACCTTTTTTTATTATAAATATGTTCTCAATGTTGTCTTAACTGAATTATTATTAGATTCGTTAGGAGACAACTTGGGCTAATCTAAGTTTATCTATATTATCTTTGGAGTTAGACGGTTTATCATTACGTTAGACAGTTTCCACTGAAATCATTTTATTTTGATTGCTAAACAACAACTATCACTGACCCCAAAAAAATTGTGTTGCTTATTTTCTATAGAAGTTTATATTTCAAGTAGTATGTTTTCGAAGTTTGAAAATATTTGTGTCATGTATTTAACATTAATTAAATCTTAGTTGTCATTTGAAATTTAATATAAATATTTGTGTATTACACCTCCAATTTGAATTTTCTCTATGATTTTCTTTAAATAAAAAAGCAAGAGCATATAGTAGTCATAAATAGTGTAGTGATCTTGAATTATCCATTTGGATAATTTGAGAAGATTAATAATTTCTCAATATTTCATGGACAATTTAAAAAATTGTCATTTTTTAATAGTTCATTAATATATATGTTTTAATCCATATTTTATATATTTCATGAATTTTTGGTTAATTTCTTTTTGTGTTGATCTTTGAGTGTATATTGAATTGTAGTTGATTTAATGCTTTCAACCTAAAGATCATTGTAAAATTTTGTGAAATATAAGAAATGTTGATTAAATGTATATTAATTAACTATAAAAGTGAACATTATTAAATGAGATAGGGTCACACCTTGGTTTGAAAAAGTGAGACAAACATGCATGGTGAGAAAATTTAGATGAGGATCACATCTATATACAAAATGATGCCATGGATCGAAGGTTGATTAATTTAGCATACACATAACCAATGAGTATGAGGGAGGAGTAGAAAATTGTTTTCAGTTTGTGCAACGGAATGTCCATACTAGTGATGATGTAGGAATATTTAGGTGTCCTTGCATAAACTGTTTAAATAGAAGGAGATTAAATGTCAATGAAATCAAGAAACATCTTTTTTATAATAAATTTATTAAAAATTAAACAATATGGACATGACATAGTCAACTTTTGGATTTTCTAAACCAATGATGCTTTTAAATCAACTATGGACGATCTACTATAAGATATGATTTATGATATTGGAGTTTAATCATTTTGTGAAAAGTTATATGTATGAAGATACGCCTAGAAATAAAGAAACTTCATTATGTCATAAATTTATTATATTCACAAGAATGTAAAAAATGTAAAGGTTGATGAAATGTAAAAAATGTAAAGGTTGATGAATTTGAAAGCAAATAATAAATGAGACTGATTAAAGTTTCACTTTGAAAGCAAATATTAAATGATATCCTTCTAGATAGAAATACATTACCTAATGAGATATTTTATCTAATAGGGATGAAGAATAAAAAGATACCTGCATTCCCTATTGATTTCATATTATATAAAAAATAATTTGAAGAGTTGAAAAAAGTTCCAAATGTGGGTTATAAAGTTACTACGGTTATCAAAACATGTGGTCTGGTAAGAAAACACGTGGTCTGGTTGGTCTTACGAGTCTGGTTGGTCTTAGGAGCCAAGTTAAAAAAAAATTGGCTTTAACACAGGCAATAATGTTTTGCCAAGTTTGGCCCTTTATTAGACCCATGGGCTAATAAGTTATTTTTTTCTAATTGAAAATTAAAAAAGATTACAAATTGTCCATATAAGGATGATTACATATGGCCTGATTGGAAAATTAAAGTTACCCCATTATTAATTATCGCATTATTAAAGATGGTTCATGCATGATTCAAGAGAACATGCTAAGTATCATAATTTTCCTTCTAATAGAAGTATGCATTAAATATGTTGCATGGAAATTTTTTTAATGCAAACCCCAAGTTTACACGCAACTGAAGAAGGAAGAACTTATCCTTATTTATCAAGAACTAGATAAGGATATGTAATGGCTCTAAAAAAATAAATAATATATATATATATAAAGATGCCTTTAAAGAAAGTTTTTTACAATACAAACGAACTTTTAGGATAATTTTGAGTATAGAATTCAAAACTTAAAGTATGCAAAACCTAGCTTTCAATAAAATATTATTGTGTTCTTTAGTTCTCTAAAAGAGTGAGCCGAACTGTGTATACATTATAAGATGCAACACCTCTTTAGTGAGTGAACCTATAATTAGTTTATTACACTCTCTTAAAATCAAGGTATTTTAATCAGAAGTGGTTGTGTTTCAAACAATACTTAATTTTATCTAGGAGTGATTGTATTCTTAACAATACTCAATTTTAGCTATGAGTGGTTGTGTTTCAAACAATACTCGATTTTAGTTAAGAGTGGTTTTGTTCAAAACAATAAACAGTCTTAAAAGTGGTTATGTTGCAAACACTATTTGGTTATTTAGCCAAGGGGGTTGTATTTCAAATAATACTCAGTTGTTTAGCCAAGAATGGTTCTTGTCCAAAATAAATTGTTTTTATATGCCCCGATAGTCTGCCTAGTGTTACTTGATCGACTTGGTCAAGAACTAGATGTTTTCTTGACTAACGGATGAACCAATATAAAAACATCAAGCATAAATCTTTCTTTAGTTTCAACACTCTTAAATTTCATGTTATTAAATTGTCATCCAACTTTAAAGAAGGAGAGTCTTTTGAACTAGATTTGCAAAAATAGCTTGATAGTGACTTTGTCCACTTAAGACTTTGTATGTTTTTATTAACTGAACGATGATCTTGTGAAAACTTCAAAAAGTTTTAATATACGATTCAATCCTCCCTTATATATTTTTCATGTTTTTCATTGAATGAAAATAAGAGAAAATGTGATGGGGAATGCTTCACCATCCGACTAGTTCTTTGCAATGGAAGAACTTTGATACTCATTGTCCCTAATTTGGAAATGAACCGATCAATCTAATAGAACTTCTCTAGCGAAAGCTCAAATAAATTTTAAAATCTTAAATAAATAAAAATGTGAAGAGTGGCTTTGGAGTTGTTTTATTTCATATTGGGTCATTTCACAAAATGAACTAGGTGTAAACTTAGAGGTAGCAAATTTTAGTTCTTAAGGTATTTCTATTATTTAAGATTGTTATTTTGAATATCATTGATATGAGGATGCGTGTTGGTATATGAAAAACTTAAATTTGGTTTGTTCGAGTATTTTTCTTGTTTTGGTTTTCTGCATATCTCATTCAAACAACCACTCCTCCTTTAATTGAGATAGAGGTCAAATGCAAGGCTTCCAACCCTAGAGCTCCTTACTCAATCGACATACTATTGTTCAAGCGATGAGTTTCATTGTCCAAGTGATATCTTGTTATTCAAGTGATCAAGAAGTCATGTTAATTCTCTCTCCTTGTGGACGAATTTCACTCTCAAGTGTTAAGTTTTGTCATTAAAAATGTAGCCCATTGTTTAAGCAAGGACAAGGCCATATCATTTTTCTCTTGTGTTAAAGAATATTGCTCAAGCGATATTCCTTAGCAACTTAGTATTCAATTTCACTCTTTTAAATTGTCTTTAAAGGGTGTATATTATGTATTAAAATAGTTTTAATGTTTTTATATATTGTTTCATTGTTTTATTGAGTTTAAATGAGATTATATGACGACATGTAATTGATTAAGAATTTGTTTATGGTATGTTGTGGAGAACTTGTACTTGTTATGGAACTACTACTATGTTGATAATGCAACTTGTGAGTTTTGGGTTAGGAGATTTGACAGGATATTAAAATTCTACTTATATTCCACGTCATATACATGAAAGAGTCGGTGGTGGTTTTCTTTGATCTAATTAGGGTTACTTGAACTTGATAAATGTTTGTAAAGTCAATCTCAAGCATGAAGATTGTTAGATAGGATTGATATTTATGAGGATACAATTTGTTATATAAACTAGATAGACAAAACACATGTTAATCTTTGAGCTTGTAATTAACTTATTATAGTACTAGAGAAATCATCTATTTTTTAAGTATTTAATTAATACTTTTTATGTCTTTAATAGATAATGAACATTTCATTATCATTATTAATTAATTCACTACAAAAAAATCATTAAATAACAATTAATTTTAAAGATAAAAAATAATTAGTTATTATATTTACTAAGTTAGATAATATAAACTAAAAAACTATGTGTATCTAAAGTAGTTTCTATTATTAATAAAAATTTATAAACCAGTTTCTAAATTGGTATCTAACATTATCTGTAAAGGTTTTAGCTACTGGATACTTTAGATAACCTAATTTAAAATTTAAGTAATTAGTAACTAAAATGTTGGTAGCTAATATTAGATACCAATTTAGAAACTAATTTATTAACTTTTAATAATAATAGAAATTACATTAGATACCAATAGTTTTTTAGTTTATAAAATAGTATCTAACTTAATCAATATAATAACTAATTATTTTTTGTCTATAAAATTAGTTAATATTTAATAATTTTCTTGTAATGATTGATATGAAAAATGTTTTTTTATCTTCTTTGTTAATTACGATTAATAATCAAAGTAAAAAAAAAAGAGTCAACTACGTCATGTACTTAATGTCTAACCTCAAACACGTGACGTTAAAAAAATACAGTGATATTTTTGTAAGTATAAACAACCTTTTTACATGGACATCCTAGTGTGTGATGTAAATCTCAAAATTTGCTTATGTCATCTAACATAAATTTTGATATTTACATTGGAGCCTAGGAAATCCAATGTAAATTTTCTTAAAACCTTGTGAAAAGTTTTCTTTTTCCTCTCTTATTCTTCGCGAAAATTGAAATTTCGCATTTCTTCTCCGGTGGCGGCTATAGTGAGTGCACTCTTGGCTGCATTGGTGACCCAAAGTGCAATTTGCTTCCTTCTTTGTGAGTGGTTTGGCATGGTGGAAGTTTTTATCTAATTGGTTTGTGGGTTAACATTTTTAATTGATGTTAGTGGTTAACCTCCATTCTATTTTAGAAATTGATATCATAATTGTCTTTGGATCCCAATCACAAAAAAATATGAATGTCTCTATTAGATTATTGTTTACCTTAATATTGAAACTATGTTGTTTAAATGTTTAAATTTGAAATTTTGGAAATTGAAGTTAATTGTTAAAGTTAACTAATACAATAGATTAATGTTATTAGTATGTTTCAAATTGAAATTTAAAATTTAGGAATAATAAATATTATAGGGATTAATTGATTATTTTAATCCTTACGAGTGACTTAATTATTAAGTCATTAGTTTGTTTATAATTTTAAGGAATAAATTATAGGTAATTTATACAATATATTTTAGGGAAATTATAGAAAAAATGTAGTTTGAATTGATTGTAGAAGTAAGATGTATTGTAATATTGTAATATGTTTTGATGATATTGTTTGTTTTTGTTGTACTAATTTTATTTACATTAAGTATTATTCATGCACACATTGAACAAACCTTAGTTTCTTTTTGATATTGTTGGAGATCTCACGTCGACTAAAGATAAAGACATTTAATAGTATATAAGTAGGGTGCAAATCTCACCTTATGAGTCAGCTTTATAAGGTTGAGTTAGACTTTAAGTCCACTTGCTAATATGACATTAGATTCATTTAAAGCCCATTCTAACGAAAGTTTGTTGGGCTTTATCATATCACTCTAGGTCGCTATTGAACATTTAATAGTATATAAGTGGGGGCTAACCTCACTTTATGAGCCGATTTTATAAGATTGAGTTAGACTTAAAGTCCACTTCCTAATAAAGATTTAGTACACCTAGGGATTACATGTTAGTGTTGTTTTGTTGTCTTCAAAGCAAACCCAACCAAGAAAAGAAATGTTTATTACAATAGTAAATCTTACATATTTCATTACATTAGAGTAGTATAAGTATATCTGACTAACATATGTATTTATTTTAATTAGAGTTGTGGCTATCAGAAACATTTTAAGTAGAAGTGGCAAAACAAGGTCACTACAATTTATGTACCTTAAGGTTAGACATCTTTTAATAAATACAATAATTAATTTATGTACAAGTTGTATGAAATTAATTTTTGTCACTTCTTTGTCATTTGAGTGTAATAGACAAGTTAATTGTTCCGGCCGGTTGATCAGGGATGTCTTTGCGCGTGGCCTATCCCGCGAGCTAGGACACCTTCGTTCTGCACCGCCTGTGTGTACCTGAAAAAGAAGTGAACAAAGGGGCGCCCTCGCGGCCGTTTGCACTCCGACGATCAAGTCAGCTGGCGAGAAACATCAAAGTGACACACCCCCATATCGGAGCACCGCAAATGAATGCTCTAAAGGTGGTCTAATCACTGCGTAACTAATACTTTTTTCTCCTTAATTGCCTGTGCGTACAGTAGGTGCGCGAGCAAGCAACTAGAGTGTATCTGTGTGTGTTCTCCCAAAAAACTCCCGATCCTTTTTCCCACGTCTAAAGCCCCCTTTAAACGTCTCTAGCATTTAAAGCGTCTTAAAGCGCATTTAAGGATAAAACGTTCAGCGCCTTTAAGACGTTCAAAACGCTTAAGGTGTTTAAAGTGCTTTAAAGCGTTTGAAACGTAAACTTAATTACTTTGAAATAATCTTAATTACCTCATACCCGACAAACTATCTGGAAAACATTGATGTTTCTGTTCTTCCCACCACGTGTCCTCCTGACTTGACCGTTATTCTACGTGGAGGGCCTCACAACACTGTAACCCAACTTAGGGATATTTCATCGTGTGAGTCCTCATTCCTTGGAGTGCATCTGGCGCAAGGGGTGACTTTTTGGGTGCCAACTCATGCGCCCCAACCTCTAGTCACTCGCCCTGTGAGTGTATCCACCTTCCTCTCGCACCCTGCACCTGATTTCCCCTGGGCATGACCTTCTCTTGAGTCGTATCGATCCCAAGGGTCTCCCTGAGGTGGCAGGGATACTTCACGAGTCAGGCTACTCCCTACTGGCGCTAGTACTATGGCCTTGAAGCCACCTTACTATTCTCTTTATCACTGTTCTGAGCTGTCGAGGCCTGAGGCCTTCCCGTGGTGTCACTCCCTCCATGGTCTTTCCTACCCATGGGTATCGGGGAGTAACACCATTGACGCCTTGCTTGACGACGCCCTATCTTGGCGACGCCTTGTTTTGGCGACGCCTCATCTAGGCGACGCCCTATCTTGGTGACGCCTTGTTTTGGCGACGCCTTCTCTAGGCGACGCCTGATGCAGTCAATCTGTTGACTTTGGCCGTGACTTTGACTTTGACTTTGAGTTTGGTCAACGCCCAGGGACGGGACGGTACACAAGCCCCCCAGTCTTGAGCTGATAACTTGTTTTCAGCGAAAAGGCTAAAGCCTTGTCCCATTGTCCACGTGGCACTTCTGATGACGTGTCATTCTCCGATCAGCTGACGTGACATTCTCCGTACCGCTGATGTGACACTCTCCATACTACTGATGCGACATTCTCTGCGCTGAAGATGTAACATTCTCTGAGCGGGAAAAGCGACGCTTTGAGTTACTATCTTAATCTCTTGACATGTGGCTTAATCACACGGTCAGGGCTTGGCGCCTCTTGCGCTTCCTTTGTAACATTTAAGACTTTGAAATCTCGCGCTCCAAGCACTGTTCTATTCACTCTTTCGCATTCTTTGTTACTGTTTACCTTCTTTTCTCTGAAGTTCTTGCGATCGTTGTTTGCTCTTCGCTCTCTCGACCATCATCAACTCATACGTTCAAAGGTATGAAATTTCTGCCTCCATGGCCCTTTCTCTTGCTTCATATTCTCTTATATAACTGCCTGCGCCTGTTTTATGTCTTTCGTATTTCTGCACTCTCGCCTTTCCTCCTAATTTCTTCGTTCTTCCCCCTTTATGAACCTTTCTCGCGAGGTTCCTTAGGGTTTCGTCCTATTGGCTTCTTCAAAAACCCCCTTCACTAAGCCTTTGCTTTTTTCCTTCTTCTTCAGCTTTTTTCGTCAATCTATGGCTCATACAAAGATAACGCCCAATCCTCCTCCCAGGGCTGACTATAGGGCCCTATATCCATGGGCTTCTGATGAACTCCTGAACGAGTGCACCACTTTGACTACCACCACAGACATGGAGGACCACCGAGGTGACCCTCTACTGTATAACTTCAATGCCTTCTGCCGTACCCACGACGCCCACATCTCCATCCGCCCAGGCACTCCCGGGGAGCCTGTTTGCGTGGATGAGAGGTTCAGGGGGGGAAGGCCCTTCTTCTTGATGTACCAAACATATTTCAAGCGCGTTGGTGTGCGCCTTCCCTTTACGCCCTTTGAGAGGGAGTTTCTCACCGAGATCAACACAGCCCCTACCCAGCTACACCCCAACAGCTGGGCCTTCGTCCGGGCCTTTCAAATTCTATGTGGGTACCTGGGCATCCCTCCTTCCGTAGATGTCTTTCTCCACTTTTTCGAAGTGAAGAAGCAAGGGAAAAGCCTTTGGGTAAGCTTTTTCGGGATCGCCGGGAGGATCATCCTTTCCCTCTTTCAGAACTCGTACAAAAGTTGGAAAGGGAAATTCTTCAGGGTTTGTTGTGCCAAACCCGATCCCACAGCCTTGGATGGCTTCCCCCTATATTGGGCGGAGAAACCCAAACTGCTCAAACCCAAAGCCCTGGATGAGCTGTCCTCCGCTGATAGGGAGGTGCGTGAGGCCTTGACTGGCCTGGAGATTGTCTTCGACACGCTGAAGCTCGTAGCGTGCGAGTTCAACACGCACCTCCTATCCTCCTATTTTGGTAAGGATACACATTCCTCGTTCCTCTTTGTTCCTTTCCCCTTTTTCCAGTGACTCATGCTTATGATGCCTGTCGTCTCAACGTGTTTCCTTTATTGCTAAGCTCTTTGATTATCCTCTTTAATATTCATTTATTTGCGTGCATTGTTGATCTGTGAATCTGCGTCAGTGGTGGGATTGGTATTCTGTGCTTTTGGGTGTATTTGATGCCTTGTGCTTGACTTGGGGTGGTTTTGACCTCTATTCTTTGGTTTGCAGGATCAGTAATGGATTCATCGAAAAGGATTGCCCTGGCCAAAGCCTTGAAGGCTCGTGCTCCGAAGGTTGGCGCATCCACCACTCCCCCTGCTGAACCCCATCTTCCCCTGTCATCAACCTCACCAACACCAACCACCACCGAAACTCCACTAGGCCCATCTTCACCACCTCCACCCAGTCCCCAAAAACTTCAATCCCCCAACTCTCCTCCACCCATTGCCGCAGTCCCACTGGCTGTGGCCTCATCCCCTACTCCAACCCCCCTTGACAAAGGAAAGAGGGTGCTGGAGGTTATCTCCGATGACGAAGACTACAGCGGTGGGATAGTCCTCAAGAGGAGAAGGGCTGCTAGGGCCCCTACCCCCCCCCCCCCTCCCCCCAACAGCATCCCTCCAGGGCGGTGGGTCCTTCAGGGACCATCCCCCTAGCACCACCTCTCCACCACCTACAACAGTCCAAGAGGAAAGGGGCGATGGGGCCGAGTCTGCACCGCCGCCACTACTAACTGAAACTCCCACTGCTCCTGCCTCTGCCCCTGCTGCTCCAGAGCTCATCGTCATTCCTCCTCCTATCAGGCAACTGATGAGGGGCTTCAGCGGAGGGTTGGTGCCAGAGGGCTCCAACAGGAGAGAAGGAATGCCCTATTACATGGGAGCCTTCTTGGTTATTGCCCTCGACTGGCGCGCTCAAGCCCAAAATACCGCTTCCAACCCTCGTGCCCTTCAAGCCCTGAAGGAAGAAGTGGCCGCTCTGAAGGAAAGGAAAGAGGTTTGGGAGCGCCAAGATGAGGCCTACCAAGCCTCTTTGAAGCTGGCCCAAGAGGCCAAAGAGGAGGTCGACAGGCAGTTGGATGAGGCCCTGGAAATCCAGGCTGAGCTCTACGTTCAGGTGGTGTCTCTCCAAGTCCAAGTAACGGATCTTGAGGACATGGCCGAGGCTTCCAAGGAGCATCAGGAGGACTTGGAAAATCAGTGTTGCGAATGGGAGGAGAGGCTGGAGAAAATGGAGGGGGAGTTGGCTGCTAAGGTCAAAGCACTTGGCCTTCTCCAAGTTGGACATGACAAACTCCAAACTGAGGTCAGCAGGCTCCAGGTGGAGAAGGAGGCTCTGGAGAAGCAGGTGGCCTCCGGAGACTCTACCATCGAGGAGCTGGAGAAGGTCAGGAAAAAGCTCATCGACGACATGGCCGACACCTTCGAAGAGGGGTTCAAGGAAGCCCTGGCCCAAGTCGCTTGTGAGAATCCGGGGGTTAATACTTCCAATTGCGACCCTGGCAATCACATCGTCGATGGGAGGGTCGTGCCCCTCGACCTTGGGGAATGAAGAACGCTTAACTGATACATCTTTTTGAATCTTTCCCTGCAATTTTGTACATACATTTGAACTTGTTGGTAATTCTGAAAATTTACCTTGCTTATTTAACTCCCTTTTGAATTTTGTCTTTACACCTGTACGCTTTTATCTTCTCTCGTCTTTTCATCTGTTTCTACTTTCTTTACCATAACGAGTGCGTTATCCACCCTACACCTCTTCGTAGCTTTGATCATAACCCCTTAGGTAGCACGCGCCCTTCTTTCTTTACTTTTTCTTCTGAGTCGCGATGCACCCCCTTCTCCTGATCTTTTCTCTTAGAGCTTCACTTGGCCCTCGTATTTTCCTTGCCTTTGGCATCTCACGCTTTCACGCTTCTTCTTCTTCTTACTCTTCGATTCTCCCTGGCCTTCTGGGCTCATGAAAGCCTTCAACTGGCTTTCTACTTACTTTTTTCGAGCCCTCAGGCACTTACTGCCAAAGGCACAACTAGCTTTTCCATCACTTCAAGATGGAAAGGGGGGTCTCGTCTCTTCTCTGGCCTCGACGTCGCTCAAGGGCGAGGGAGGACGTACCTATTTTTCTGTGGCCTCGACATCGCTCGAGGGCGTGGAGGGCTTATCTCACCTGTGTTGTGTGTTCACGCTCAAGGAGAGACCTGCTCTGGGTGTCCTTAGCGTGTCTAACACTTGGGACAAAAGTCGCGCTTCGGTGCCCACGCCCATGGAGAGGCCTGTACAACAGTGCTGTATCGTCCATGGAGTGTCTCAAACACCAAGGCAATTTGTCCCTTATCTCTTCGTGCTTGGTGCCCACGCTTGAGGAGAGGCCTATTACAGCAGCGCCGTATCGTCCTCAGGATGTCTAAAAACACCAAGGCAAAGTGTTCACATCTGATAGCTATTCATACTTGAGGAGGGGGCATCCTGAAGGAATCCCTTAACCCCTGCTCAAGGACTAAGCTCCCAGATTTTAGCTCACCAAATGCCCGATACCGGGGTTAGCTATTCATACCTGAGGAGGGGGCGTCCCAAAGGAATCCCTTAACCCCTGCTCAAGGACTAAGCTCCCGGATTTTACCTTTATCGAACACCTGATACCGGGGCTAGCTATTCATACCCGAGGAGGGGGCGTCCCGGAGGAATCCCTTAACCCCTGCTCAAGGACTAAGCTCCCGGATTGCACCTTATGTTGGACATACCTCTCATCTTGACCTCTAGGCGCACGCGTGTGCTCTTACTACTTGCTTCGAATTCTGATGTTTGCTCCCTATTTGGCGATGCCTATGTTTGGCGACGCCTCACCTTGGCGACTCTTTATCTTGGCGATGTTCCACCTTGGCGACATCTCATTTTGGCGATGTTCCACCTTGGCGACATCTCATTTTGGCGACGCCCTATCTTGGCGATGCCTCATCTTGGCGACGCCTGACGCTGCTTTGAGTCTTTGTCTTTTGTTTCTTTAACCTTTGGTCTTACACTTTGAGTGGGAGGAGACAAAACTGAGACAAAGCTTTCTTGAACTTCTTTTTTACTTGGGTGACCTCATTAAAAAACCCCCGAGAGGGAAAAAGAGTGTCCCCTTTACAACTTGTATTTCATTACTCTCAACTGACATAACTTAACTGAAATAAAATTTCAAATTGGTCGCTGATCCTGCCTGTTGACCAGAACGCTGGAAACTGCCTCGTCAAAGGATCGACGTGTGCACCGCTTCGAACCTCCGTTCCTCTTCGAGATCCACCTCAAGAACCTGCAAAGAAACAGAGCGGCGCCGCTGCGGCCGATCGCACTCCAACGCCCAAGTCAGTGACAGTATCACCAAATACTAAGAGAACAAGAACCGTGCAAATCCTCTCTCACAGTAAGCTCTATCACTCGCAAGCGTAAAGAGTATAATCTGAACGTGCATACCTCAGAAAGTTTGTTGAGAACTCTTATATACCTGGTTGTTTTCTCTCTCCTGGCAGTTACAGACCTGGACACGTGGCTCGCATCCAGTCGTACACGTGCCATCATCTGGAGCCTCCTTGACTTGGCGCTGCTTCTACTCTCATTTTGGCTAAGTTATTTATGCATGGTACTGCCCAGTGCATACCTAACTTGGGAGTGCGATCTCTACTGGAACTGGCGAGTTAGGGGCCTTCATACACCTTCCCTGTGGTCTCGCCGGCCGCCTTCATAATCTGCTTCTCCTTCAACTTTGGCGATGTGCTTGCTCTGGCGATCTCCAATGACTGGGTCGCCTGAATCTACATCTGGCGACTTCATCTTTAACCTGGTGATCGCCGATTCTGGTAAGATGGAGATCGGAACACACCAATATAACAATTGGCGACTACACGAGCCCCCCGACTTCCTTCCCTTTTGCCAACCTGGCGCCTTGCCAACACGCCTATACTGTAGCAGGATGCCACGTCATCACTCCCGACTACCAGGGCGGTACACAAGCCCCCCAGTCTTAAGCGAAGACTTGTCTAGCGAAAAGACTGAAAAAGTCACGTCAACACCGGTCTACGTGGCACTGACGCAGAATTCCAAGCGGTTGTACCTTCTGCTGCTCTGACGCTCCACCAAACCCCTCACTCATCGCTCGACACGTGGCTTCATCAACGGCTCTCTTCAGTTGCCGTTTGCGCTTCCTAAACCCATTTCGAAAAAACCCTTAAACCCATTTTCACTCAGCACTGTTCCATCACTTTCCCTCGCATTCACGAACGCTCCAACTTTCTTCTGCGAAGAACTCTTAGCGCTCTCCAGCATTCTGAATCACCATCAACCTTCATCGTCTTCCTGATCATCAAAAGGTACCTACTTTCCTTCTTCTGCTGGTTTTCCTTGCATTTTAACCGATTCGCATCATCCTGTAACTGCCTGGTGCATACGCTGTGCGTTGCTTTTCCATTTATCCTTCTGCGTAACTTAGGGCTTCGTCAATCGTCGCAACGAACCTACATTCGTTCGTTTTTCACCTTCCTTCTATGATCGATTCAGCCCCTGTAACCCCCTGATCATTTTTCCTTTCTTCTTTCTTTGCAGCTGCTACCATGACTCGCACAAAGATTACCCCGAATCCTCCTCCTTCATCACGAAACCTTCCTTCACAAGCTCACGACCCACCACAAGTTCGTGGCGCTTCATCTTTGCAGGCTGAGAGGCCTGCGTCTTCCCATCCTGTCCTGGCCCAGGCGACTCCACCTATCGCCGGAGGAGCCCCTGTTCCCCTGCCAGACTTCAAAATTTGTATCCCTGGGCCAACTCTACCCTTCTGAGGGAGACATCCTCTGTGAATACTGCGGGAGCAGTTTTGCGGCTAACAAAGGGGGATGAAATTCATCAATCTTTCCACAAGGAGCACGACGAGAAGATGATGGTGCTGCCTTGCCCCCCCGATCTGCCTGTTTGCGCCGATGACAAGGTGAGCGCCGACGGGCCCTTCTGCTTCGTCTACACGACTTTATTCAAGAAGGTGAAGCTCAAGTTCCCTTTCACCCGATTCGAGAAGGAACTCCTAACCGAGCTCAACATTGCCGCCGCCCAGCTTCACCCCAACAGCTGGGCGTTTGTTCGAGCTTTTCAAGTGATGTGCGACCACCTGGGGTTGCCCGCATCGGTGGACGTGTTCCTATTCCTCTTCGAAGCCAAGCACCCAGGAGACCGCCTGTGGGTTAGCTTGAACGCGATTGCTGGGAGGTCCATCTTCGCTATCTTCCAGCAATCCTACAAGGACTGGAAGGGGAAGTTCGTCCAAGTGCGCGCGAATGACAAGGACGCCTCCCTTCTCGATGGCTTCCCCTTGTACTGGGTGGACAAGGGGAAGAAGGAGTCCAAGAGCTGCTTCAGGAGGCCCAGAAGTCCTGACAGCATGGGAGCATTGGACAGAGATCTCTGTCTCTTCTGGAAAAAGGTGGCGGACGCCAACATTACCTTCCTTACCACCACCTTGATATGCTTCGAATTCTATGAAGACCAGCTAGAAATTCGAATAGGTTAGGACATTTAAACTATTGCTTTGATACTGCTTCTGTTTAGCTGTTTCTGGGCGTCTTGTGCGTTATGCGCAAGACTTTGGTTTTACCTTTCCTGCACATATCATCTGCTTTACTGTTTATCACCTTATGCACTTATTTTTTCCTTTGAGTTGACCCATGCATTCTCGTTCCATGCAGACAACATGTTGGGCAAAAGCATGCTCGCTGAACTGAAGGCGCTCGCCCGAAACCACGGGTTGGCGACAGGTTCCCAAACGGTGCCCAACTCGGTGGTGGAGACAGCCATCGTCCAAGGGCGATCACCTCCCAAGGAACCTACCCAACGCAAGAAATTGGTCCTCAAGAGACCTAAAAGGAAAGCCCCTCAGGTGATCCACGAGGAGGAGGAAGAAGATGACGAAGCCACCGAAGATGGTTTGGTCTCAAAGAGGAAGAGGGTGGCGCCTTCTTCACCGCCTGCTCCCCCTCCTCTTCCAACATCCACACCTCCATCGACGCCTGCTCCTCCTCCATCATCGCCACCCCCACAGGCTCCTGCCTCACCAGTCCAAGCGGTCCCACTGGCCACTGCGCCACCTGCAGTTGAGGCCCAAGAGCCAAACTTCCTGGAGGACCCCCCAAGCGCTTCTACACCATATGTGTCAGCTGGAGGGGGTCCCCCTTCAAACGCTTCAGCTGCAGAAGATGCTCCAATCGGGGATGAGGTTGCTCATACCTCTCCGATTCTGATCACCGAATCCCCGATTCCGTCGCCACGCCAAGAAGCAACTACTGAAGAACCCGCTAAGGAAGGTGGCGACGAGAACCCACAACAGGCCCACCTGGTGCCTCTCCAAGCAGCAAACCTCCCTTTGGAGGTCACAAGGATGTGGGAGCCTCTAACTGCCAAGCTGAAGACCATAGCAGAGGATATCCTGGCGATCATAACCAGGGCTGTGGAGGGCTCAACCAGGAGGCTCCAAGACGACCTCTTCAACCTCAAAACCGAAAACAGCACCATGAGGGTCGAGGTGGAGAAGTTGTCTTTCAGCCTGACGCTCGCAGAAATCGAACACTCCCGAGTGGAGGATGCAATGAACACCGAGCTCAGGCTGGCGCGCAAGGAGGCCACTGACCTTCGCCACAAAGTGCATCAACTTGCCCAAGAGAAGGTCGAATTGGAGAGCAAGATCGTGCCTCTTCGCGCCAAGGCGGTTGACCTGGAGGCTCTCATGAAAGCTGACGCCGCTAAGGTGCAAAAATTGGAGCAGAGGTCGATCGACCGAGAGAAATTACTTGGGCAAGTGGAAAAGGCGAGGGACGACGCCATAGCTGATCTTGCCGAGGCCAACAAAGAGAAGGGAGAGGTGGCTGCTGAATTGGCCCAAGCGCAAACGGAATCCAAGAAGGTTACTGAAGACCTTCTCCAGGCTCAGGAGACCAACGAACAACTCAAAAAACAGGTTGAAGAGCTGGAGCAACAGAATAAAGAGCTGAAAGAGCAAACTGAAGACCTCAAGAAGCGGATTGAGGAACTTCAGGGGCAAATTGAAGAACTCAAGCTAAACTCTGCTCAGATTCTGGCTGCTGGATTCGAAGCTGCGCAGGAACAATTTGCTTGCCTATTCCCCGACCTGGATCTCAGCATGATGTCGCTAAACAATGAAGTGGTGGATGGAAAAGTCGTTCCTGCTGAAGACTAATCAATCCTTCTTCATCTGCCACCTCTTGTGCTTTCCCTTGTATTATAACTTGTAATAAACTTTTATGTCCCCTCGCATATATGTTCTGAACTGTTATTCACTGCTATCTGTTAATGACAAAGGTTCACGTTTTTCCTTTTATAACTTCTTCACTCGCTTCAACTTTCCTTGCTTGTTTAATTTCAAAGAAGTGACTTAGGAAAACTGTAGGTACAACCTTTGACTTAACTGCTTCGGATCACTTCAGCCCTAAGCAACAAACACTTAACAATTCGTAACCTTAAGGCAATTAACCTTATCGTAAAAATATCCCTCAAGCAATGAACTGTAACTCAGTTGCTGGCTTAAACACCGCTCCATTCGACCTGCTTCATCGAACAAGCCTTTTAACCTTCTCGCCGCTGTTTGAACTCTTCCCGGTCGCCAAAGACTCTTGGTGATATCAGCTTTTTCCTAGCCTCATGCTTTGGCCATTGTTTCTTTGTCCGGAGGTAGAAACGCCTTTTGGGATCTTTCTTTACCTCCCTGAACTTCAGAACAAAGACCGGTTGACTAGGCGTTCTCTTCGAACCTACCTTAGCCACCTTCCAAACTTCTTCCACCCTCTGCACCGTACCTGAACTCGTTCGAGACGAGAAGGATTTTATCTTGCCTAAGCTCGCATGTAGGCGAGAAGGTCTTTAACTCGCCTGAACTCGCTCATCGGCGAGAAGGTCTTTAACTCGCCTAAACTCGCTCATCGGCGAGAAGGTCTTTATCTTGCCTGAACTCGCTCATCGGCGAGAAGGTCTTTAACTTGCCTGAACTCGCTCATCGGCGAGAAGGTCTTTAACTCGCCTGAACTCGCTCATCGGCGAGAAGGTCTTTAACTCGCCTGAACTCGCTCATCGGCGAGAAGGTCTTTAACTCGCCTCTACATAGCCCCAGGGGTTACATCTTCTCGCCCCCAGAAACATGGAGGACTTTTTACTGGTGCCTCTACATTGCCCCAGGGGTTACATCTTCTCGCCCCCAGAAACACTGAGGACTTTTTACTCTTCCTCGCCTGCACTCGCTCGACGGCGAGGAGGTCTTTATCTTGCCTCAGAAAGCGCGAGGGCGTTGAGGTCTTTCATCTGGTGCCTCCGATCGTCGAAAGACGATGAGGACTTTAAAACTTTAACTGGTGCCTCCAATCGCCGAAAAACGATGAGGACTTAAAAACTTTAACTGATGCCTCAAATCGCCGAAAAACGATGAGGACTTAAAACTTTTACTGATGCCTCCAATCGCCGAAAAACGATGAGGACTTAAAAACTTTTACTGGTGCCTCCAATCGCCGAAAAACGATGAGGACTTAAAAACTTTAACCGGTGCCTCCAATCGCCGAAAAACGATGAGGACTTAAAAACTTTTTAGAAAGCATGCGATATATCTTTACTCGCCTTAAATCACGTACAAGTGACAAGGTCTTTCTTCAAAACTTTGGAAAATAGCACACATGCAGTCTGAAAACGCCTTGTACTTCAAAAACTTCTCTTTTATTGGGTGGCCTCGTTAAAAACCCTCCTTAGGGAAAAAAGAGTGCCCCCTTCAAACTGTTTCATCAGAGACATTGTAATATGACCTTTGTGTTTGTCTTTACTTACAAAGCTCTTAACTATAGTACAACTTCAGGTGTGTGGCGTTCCAGGTGCGAGGAATCGCCCCTCCTTCCAGCGTCTCTAAGCGGTAGGCTCCGTTCCCGAGCGCCTCGGTTATTCTGAACGGTCCAGTCCACTTGGGTGACAGTTTATTCTCCATCTCGTACTGGTGGGCCTTCCTCATCACCAAGTCACCTTCTCTAAACTGCCTTGGCCTCACCTTTGAGTTGTATCTTCGTTCGATCCTCCTCTTCACCGCCTCAGCCTTCAGTCTCGCCTCTTCCCTGACCTCATCCAGTAGATCCAGGTTCAGCCTTCTCTCTTCATTCGAGTCTTCCTCTACGAAGTTCTGGAATCTCGGCGAGCTCTCCTGGATCTCCACCGGAATCATGGCATCACACCCATAGACCAAGCTGAACGGGGTCTCATGGGTTCCTGACTGCTCGGTGGTGTGGTACGCCCAGACTATACGGGGCACCTCCTCAGCCCAACTTCCCTTGGCTTTCTCAAGCCTTCTCTTCAAACCTCTCAACAACACCCGATTAGCTAACTCCACCTGGCCATTTGTCTGAGGGTGCTCGACGGATGCAAACACTTGTTGTATTCCCACCCCTTCGCAGAGCTTCTTCAACAGGTGGCTTGCAAACTGAGTCCCATTATCCGACACCGGGCGTTTAGGCACTCCAAACCGGCACACGATGTTCTTCCACACGAAACCTTCGATCTTGTGTGCGGTGATCTGGGCCACTGGTTCTGCTTCAATCCACTTGGTGAAATACTCAATCGCCACCACCAAGTACTTCATCTGCCTGATCGCCAGCGGGAAAGGTCCCAGGATGTCGATTCCCCAAGTATGAAACGGCCAAGGGCTATAGATCGACTTCAACTCCTCGGGAGGTGCCTTGTGCCAATCGGCGTGCTGTTGGCATTGTTTGCAACACTGGGCATATTTCTTGCAATCTTCTCTCATGGATGGCCAGTAGTATCCTGCACGGAGAGTCCTCGCGGCCAGAGCTCGACCCCCAACGTGGCTTCCGCATATACCCTCGTGGAGCTCTGCCATGATCCTCGTGCACTTCTCGCCGTGTACGCATTCCAGGAGTGGGTGAGTGAACCCAAACCTGTACAGATCGCCATCAATCAATGTGTACTTGCTGGAATTTTTCTTTACCTTCCTAGCTTCTGTCGGATCCAGTGGGAGGAGGCCATCTGCCAGGCACCGCTTGTACTGTGTTATCCAAGTGTCTGGCTCATGGGTGGCGCAGACCTGCATCACATTCACCTTCTCTCCTCGACACGCTCTAATTCTCGGCGATCTCAGAGTTTCTTGCGTCAAGGACTTATGGCTTCTCGCTGCTTTCTCCGTCGACTTGCTTATCTGAAGGACCAGGTGATCTGCGACAAATGCCCTTGGCGTCTTCAGAGTTTCTTGAATCACCGTCCTCTGCCTACCCCCCTTGCCTGAGCTGGCGAGCTTAGCAAGCAAGTCAGCTCGGGCATTCTGCTCTCTGGGCACATGTACTACTTCAAAGGAGGCAAAGGAACTCTTCAATTCCTGCACATACGCCAAGTAAGCCGCCATTTGTGGATCTTTAGCCTGGAACTCGCCTGTTACTTGCCCCGTGACCAGCAGCGAGTCACTCTTAGCCATCAGCACCCTAGCTCCCATCTCCTTGGCCAGCAAAATTCCGGCGATCAGCGCCTCATACTCTGCTTGATTGTTGCTGGCTTTGAAGGCGAACCTCAGAGATTGTTCGATCAGCACGCCGTTGGGTCCTTCCAATATGACTCCAGCACCGCTGCCCTGCTGGTTCGACGATCCATCCACGGAAAGTACCCAACGGAAATCGTCTCCTTCAACCCGCGTCGCCTCTGATGAGAGCTCAACCACGAAATCTGCAAAGATTTGCCCCTTGATCGGGCCTCGGGGCTCATATTTAATATCAAACTCTGACAACTCTACCGCCCACTTCACCATCCTTCCCCAAACGTCGGGTTTCTTTAAGACCTTCTGGATGGGCAGGTCAGTCATCACTAGTATTGTGAAGCTATGGAAGTAGTGGCGCAACCTCCTCGCCGAAAACACCACACCCAGCGCAGCCTTCTCCAGGGCCTGATATCTCGTTTCGGGGCCCTGCAACACCTTGCTCACAAAATAGATAGGCTTCTGAGCCTGATCTTGATCCTGGGCGAGCACCGCACTTACCGCCCTCTCAGTTACAGCAAAATACAACCTGAGAGGGATTCCCACCAGCGGTTTGCACAGAACCGGCGGGCTCGCCAGATACTCCTTCAGTTTGACGAAAGCTTCCTCGCACTCTTTCGTCCAAACAAACTTATTATTGCGCCGCAGACATTGAAAATAGGGATGTCCCTTTCCTCCGCTAGCTGACACGAAGCGAGATAGGGCTGCCATCCGACCTGTTAGCTGCTGGACTTCTTTCACCGTAGCTGGGCTCCTCATCGCCAAGATGGCGGCGCACTTGTCTGGGTTGGCTTCTATTCCTCTTTCAGTCAAGAGGAAACCCAAAAACTTTCCAGCCTCCACGCCGAAAATGCATTTCTCCAGATTGAGCTTTAACTTGAACTTGGCGATCGTCGTGAACAATTCTTCCAAGTCTGCAACGTGCTTGCTTTTTTCCGGCGAGGTCACGACCATGTCATCGACGTAAGCTTGCACGTTCCTTCCCAGCATTGGTGCAAGTACTCGATCCATCAGCCTCTGGTACGTGGCCCCCGCGTTCTTCAGCCCAAACGGCATCACCTTATAGCAGTAGCACGATCTCTCCGTCATGAAGGCTGTCTTCTCTTCATCCATGGGATGCATCTTGATCTGATTGTATCCCGAGAAGGCATCCAGGAAACTCAGCAACTTGCACCCTGCAGCACTATCGACCAGGGCATCAATGCTTGGTAAAGGATACGAATCCTTTGGGCAAGCTTTGTTCAGGTCGATGAAATCGACGCACATGCGCCATTTCCCGTTACTCTTCTTTACCAGCACGACATTTGCCAGCCATTCAGGGTACTGGACTTCCCTGATGTGGCCTGCAGCGAGGAGTTTCTGTGTTTCGTCCCTGATCGCCTGCCTCCTCTCCTCGTTGAACTTTCTTCTCCTTTGTCGCACCGGTCTCACCAAATTGTCCATCGCCAGATGATGGCACAAGAAGTCGGGATCAATCCCGGGCATGTCCGAAGCGGACCATGCAAACGCGTCCAGATGCCGCTCAATCACCTTGGCGATCTGGTCCTGGAGCTCGACCTCCAGAGATCTTCCCAGCTTGATGATTTTTCCTCCGATCTCCTTTTCGAGCCACTGCTCGACAGGTTTTGGCCTGGATTCTCTGGCGATCACCGCCCTGGCGATTCCCTGCTCCCTTGCTTCCTCAGGGCGATTTCGCGCCTCTTCCTCCTCCAGGCCAGCATTCCTCTCCCCTAGCTCAGCGTCTACCATCTCCACATCTCTTCCGGCGGCCTCCTCCGTTACCGTCGATCTGGGCTTCACACCGGGAGGTGGGGTGGTTGTTACATAACTCACTGATCTTTTGTTTTTCAGGCTATTCTCATAGCACCTTTTCGCTTCTTTCTGATCAGACTTGATCGTGATCACCACCCCTTCCATGGACGGCAACTTTACCTTCATGTGCCGAGTCGACGGAATGGCGCCTATCCTGTTAAGCGTGGGCCTTCCCAACAGGATGTTATATGCTGAAGGGGCGTTTACGATAAGGTACTTGATTTTCTCCGTCCTCGACCCAGCCTCATCTGTAAACGTGGTTCTCAGCTCAATGTACCCCCTGACCTCCACCTGGTCACCAGCGAACCCATATAGGCACCCTTCATAGGGCCTTAGCTGGTCAAGGGGCAACTCCAGCTGCGTGAAAGTCGGCCAGAACATCACGTCTGTCGAGCTTCCTTGGTCCACCAGAACTCTGTGGACCTTCCTTCCCGCTGTAACCAACGAAATAACTATGGGATCGTTGTCATGAGGCACAACGTCCCGAAGATCCTGCTTAGTGAACGTAATGTCCACTTCCGGCGAGTGATCTTCAAACATATCCACTGTCATCACCGATCGCGCGTACTTCTTCCTCTGCGATGCGGTGCATCCACCACCTGAGAAGCCCCCTGCAATGGTGTGGATCTCCCCGTGGATAGGCATCTCGTGTTGCTGGGCTTCTCCACCTGCTGGCTGGGAACTCGACGCTCCCCCCGTCCTCCTGTCCAGCAGATAGTCATTTAGGAACCCGCTCTTAACTAGATCGTCGAGCTGATATCCCAAGGACAATTACGAGTTCAAAGTGTGGCCAAAACATTGGTGGAACTCACACCAGGCATCCGGCTTTGACCCCAGCACCTTGTCGCCCACCTTCTCAGGCATTTTCAACCTAGCAGATATATTAGGAATGGCGATTAGATCCACCAATCCCATGACAAACTTGTGCTTAGGCGGGCGATTGTATTCCCGGCGTGCTGGTTGCTGGCGCCCCTGGCTCCTTCCCTTGTTCCTCCTGTCGTAAGGATGGTGAGTCCTTTGGTCTTTCCTGGCCGCCGCTGCTGTTTCCAGCACCCTTTGCGGCTGGATTCTGGTCTGGGCGCGTGGCCTGGCGGGAGCCACGCTGCCTCTCTTCTCGGCGACTTCACTCTCGTCGGCGATGTGAGCCACCGCAAGTCGCCTGACTTCAGCAAACGTTGCGGGGTGAGCCCTGATCAAGGCCTCGCAGAATGGTCCTGGCTGCACGCCCTTCTTGAATGCATAGACCAGCATTTCTTCATCCTTGGCCGGCGATCTGACCATCTGCGCCCCAAAGCGATTCAGGTAGTCTCTGAGGGACTCTCCCTGGTACTGCCTTATATCAAACAGATCATAAGACACCCTGGGCGGTGCCTTATTCACGATGTACTGCTCAACAAAGATCTTCGAGAACTGTTGAAAATTGGTTATGTGGCCGTTAGGCAGGCTCACAAACCACTCCATCGCCGTTCCCTGGAGCGTACTCACGAACATCTTGCAGTAGACGGCGTCTGATCCTCCCGACAGCATCATCTGCGTATGGAACGTGGTTAGATGAGCCTCTGGATCCTCCACGCCGGTAAAGACAGCCTTAACTGGAACCACGCTCGTGGGAATAGGCGTGTCAGTAATCGCCTGAACAAAAGGCATTGGGAAAACACGAGGTGGCGTCGACGGCGCCACCTCTTCAGCAGAAGAACGCCCTTGCTGCTCCTGAAGAGCTTGACGCAGCTCCTCAGTCACCTTGCTGAGCTCCTCGTTCCTGGCGCGAGAGGCGACCAGGTCCTCATGCATTCTCGCCTGCTCTACGCGTGAAGCTTCCACAGTTGCCTGCAACGAACGCATCATCTCTGCCATCTGCGCCATGGTCATGGCGGCGGCGCCTTCGTCAGCAACGGGCGCAACTGGACTTGAACGATTGCTTCTCATTTTTCTCATGAACTCAGCGAATCTCAGAAAGCAGCGAACGACACTTCAACCACGATCGAATCAGCGATCAATCGGAGAAAACAGCGCGAAACTGCGCAAGAAGACTCAAGAACACCGTAAACCTTCAAAGAAAACCACAACTTCACCAGAAACCGCCGCTTCCCTGCGGACAACCAAACGAGCGAAAGAACTCGAACTTCCACCAAACAGATTACGTGTAAACAGCAGGAAACCTCATTCCACCGATCGAAAAGCCAAACGAACGGTATAAAACGCGAATTCACCGAACGAAACTCAAGCAAACAGCGAGCGATGGTTGCACCAGCACACAACCACGCAGAAAACTTCGAAAACTTCCAAGAACTCACGCTGTGGATGGGAGCAAGTTTTACACGGCCCCACGGTGGGCGCCTGATGATCCTGCCTGTTGACCAGAACGCTGGAAACTGCCTCGTCAAAGGATCGACGTGTGCACCGCTTCGAACCTCCGTTCCTCTTCGAGATCCACCTCAAGAACCTGCAAAGAAACAGAGCGGCGCCGCTGCGGCCGATCGCACTCCAACGCCCAAGTCAGTGACAGTATCACCAAATACTAAGAGAACAAGAACTGTGCAAATCCTCTCTCACAGTAAGCTCTACCACTCGCAAGCGTAAAGAGTATAATCTGAACGTGCGTACCTCAGAAAGTTTGTTGAGAACTCTTATATACCTGGTTGTTTTCTCTCTTCTGGCAGTTACAGACCTGGACACGTGGCTCGCATCCAGTCGTACACGTGCCATCATCTGGAGCCTCCTTGACTTGGCGCTACTTCTACTCTCATTTTGGCTAAGTTATTTATGCATGGTACTGCCCAGTGCATAGCTAACTTGGGAGTGCGATATCTACTGGAACTGGCGAGTTAGGGGCCTTCATACACCTTCCCTGTGGTCTCGCCGGCCGCCTTCATAATCTGCTTCTCCTTCAACTTTGGCGATGTGCTTGCTCTGGCGATCTCCAATGACTGGGTCGCCTGAATCTACATCTGGCGACTTCATCTTTAACCTGGTGATCGCCGATTCTGGTAAGATGGAGATCGGAACACGCCAATATAAGAACTGGCGACTACACGAGCCACCCGACTTCCTTCCCTTTTGCCAACCTGGCGCCTTGCCAACACGCCTATACTGTAGCAGGATGCCACGTCATCACTCCCGTCTACCAGGGCGGTACAGTCGCATTCCAGCTGCACGGAATGGGACCTCCTTCCAAAGTCTCTAGATTGTATGAACCATTCCCCTTGGCTTCGGTGACTCTGAAGGGTCCGGTCCATTTGGGAGACAACTTATTCTCCAGCTCATATGGGTGAGCCTTCCTCATGACTAAGTCACCAACCTGGAATTGCCGTGGCTTCACCTTGGAGCTATACTGTCGCTCCACTCTTCTCTTTACTACCTCAGCCTTTATTCTTGCTTCCTCCCTTGCTTCGTCTAGTAAGTCCAGATTTACTCGCCTTTCTTCATTGGATTCTTCAGCCACGAAATTCTGGTAACGTGGCGAGCTTTCGTGGATCTCGACTGGGATCATCGCGTCTGACCCATATACTAGACTGAAAGGCGTCTCCATGGTGGCAGATTGGGGTGTGGTGTGGTATGCCCATACAATCCTTGGCACTTCTTCTGCCCACGCCCCTTTAGCTTTCTCTAATCTTCTCTTTAGTCCTCTCAGCAAAACTCTATTCGCTGACTCTACTTGCCCATTTGTATGGGGGTGTTCGACTGATGCGAACACCTGCTTGATGCTTACCTCTGCGCACAGGTTTCTCAGCTGTTGGCTTGCAAACTGGGTGCCATTGTCGGACACCAGCCGCCTAGGCACACCGAAGCGACACACGATGTTCTTCGAAACAAAGTGTTGCACCTTGTGCGCAGTAATCTGGGCCACGGGCTCCGCCTCTATCCACTTGGTGAAGTATTCAATGGCGACGATCAAGTACTTCATCTGTCTTATCGCCAGTGGGAACGGGCCTAGGATGTTGATTCCCCACGTATGAAAGGGCCATGGACTATATATGGATCTCAACTCCTCTGGCGGCGCCTTGTGTCAATCAGCGTGCCTCTAACACTGCTTGCAACGCTGGGCGTGCCGCACGCAATCCTCTTTCGTTGTTGGCCAGTAGAAGCCGGCACGTATCACTTTAAAAGCTAAAGACCTTCCTCCTACGTGGCTCCCACAAATACCTTCGTGGAGTTCAGCCATTATCCTGGTGCACTCGTCGTCGCTTACGCATGTCAGGATAGGGTGCGTGAACCCGTGCCTGAACAGCATCCCATCTACCAGGGTATACCTTGCAGCGTTCCACTTAATCTTCTTACCTTCTTCTGGTTCCGCTGGGAGAATCCCGTCCGCCAGGTACCGCCTCTATGGTGTCATCCAAGTGTCTCCCTCGACCAAAGTGCATACCTGCGCATGCTTTCCTTCTTCGGGTGCGTCCGCATATGTGCTAATGCGAGGTGCCTTCATCGTATCTTGAGTCAAAGAACGATGACTCCTCGGTCTCCCTCTCGCTGCACAAATATGGAGGACGTCCACCCTGTTATCTTCCACGAATTTCCGCGGAGCTTTGAGCGTCTCTTGGATTACTGTCCTCTGTCTGCCCCCCTTGCCTGAGCTGGCCAGCTTGGCAAGCAGGTCAGCTCTGGCATTCTGCTCCCTAGGAACATGTACTAGCTCAAGAGTGCTAAATGCTCCCTTTAACAACTGGACATACCTCAGATACGCCGCCATTTGTGGGTCCTTAGCTTGAAATTCTCCCGAGACTTGCCTTGTGATCAGCTGTGAATCACTCTTTACCAAGAGGTTCTGTGCACCCATCTCTTTGGCCAGGAGCATCCCTGCGATCAGTGCCTCGTACTCAGCTTGGTTATTGCTTGCTTTAAAAGCGAAGCGTAGAGCTTGCTCGATCAGCACACCATTAGGTCCTTCCAAGACTATTCCTGCTCCACTTCCTTGTTGATTGGAAGAGCCATCGACCGAGAGCGACCACTTCGATCCTGGCTCCACCTCTTGGTCGCCTCCGGGTAAGAGCTCCGCAACGAAATCCGCATATACTTGACCTTTAATAGATCCTCTGGGCTCGTACCAGATATCAAACTCCGACAGCTCTACTGCCCAGCGAACCATCCTTCCAACAACGTCAGGTTTCTGTAGTACCTTCTGGATGGGCAAGTTCGTCATCACCACTACTGTAAAACTATGAAAGTAGTGGCGGAGCCTCCTGGCCGAGAATACCACGGCCAATGCTGCCTTCTCTAGCGACTGATACCTCGTCTCCGGGCCCTGCAAGGCTTTACTTACAAAATAGATGGGCCTCTGTACTTGGTCCTGCTCCTGGACTAGCGCAGAACTGATGGCCCGCTCTGTTACCGCAAAGTACAGTCGGAGGGGCACGCCTGCCACAGGTTTGCAAAGCACTGGTGGTGTCGCCAAGTATTCTTTCAACTTGAGGAATGCTGCTTCACACTCGTCAGTCCACGCAAAACGGCTATTTCTCTTGAGGCACTGGAAATAAGGGTGCCCCTTCTCTCCTCCTGCGGAAACGAACCTTGATAATGCTGCCATTCGCCCTGTCAGTTGTTGCACTTCTTTCACTGATGTCGGGCTCCTCACAGTGATGATGGCTGCGCACTTATCAGGGTTTGCCTCAATTCCCTTCTCCGTAAGCATGAAGCCTAAAAACTTTCCCGCCTCAACCCCAAAGACACACTTCTCAGGGTTCAGCTTGAGACGATACTTTGATATGGTGGCAAACAATTCTTCCAGATCTGTTGTATGTTGCCTCCTATCGCGAGAAGCTACCACCATGTCATCGACGTAGGCTTGTACGTTCCTGCCTAACATAGGCGCCAAGACCTTATCCATTAACCTCTGGTAGGTGGCGCCTGCATTCTTTAACCCAAACGGCATCACCTTGTAGCAGTAGCTACATGTCTCTGTCATGAATGTTGTTTTACCCTCGTCCCTCGGGTGCATCTTGATCTGGTTGTAACCTAAAAAAGCGTCCAAGAAGCTCAGCATCTCGCAACCTGAGGCACTATCCACCAGGGCGTCGATGCTGGGTAGTGGATAGGAATCCTTGAGGCACGCCTTGTTCAAATCTGTGAAGTCCACACACATCCTCCATTTCCCGTTTGCTTTCTTTACCAGAACGACGTTGGCCAGCCACTCGGGCTATTGTATTTCCCGGATGTGTCCAGCACTCAACAACTTTTGTGTCTCTTCCTTTACCACGAGGCGCCTCTCTTCGTTAAACTTTCTCCTCCTCTATCGCACAGGGCGAACCGTGGCGTCCATGCTAAGATGGTGGCATAAAAAGTCGGGGTCGAAGCCCGGCATGTCTGAGGTGGACCACGCAAAAGCGTCTAAGTGGCGTGAAATCACCTCTGCCACTTCGTCCTGTTCTTCTTGGCTCAACAAACGCCCCAGCTTGAACGTTTTGTCGCCAATCTGTCTCTCCACCACATTGGCCGCTGGTTGGTCTCTGCTATCTTCCTTTGGGGGCGTCGCCTTATAATGCTCTCTAGGCGACGCCTCTTCCACGGGCGAAGCGTCGTCATGCCTCTCCTCTGTGCGCGCGTCTGTTCTAGGCGTCGCCCCTACGGGTGCAACCTCGACAGGTGTTGACTCCGCAAGCGTCGCCTCATTCAAGGGCTCTACTTCCATTGTTGTGTCTGAACTCGGTGGTCGCTCGAACACCATGAACACACCTCTCTTTGTTTTCAAACTGTTTTCATAGCATTTTCACACTTCTTCTTGATCTGACTTGATGACGATCACCTTGCCACTAAGGTTCGGCAGCTTCATCTTCATGTGGCGCGTGGAGGCTACTGCTCTCAGCCTGTTCAACGCCGGTCTTCCCAACAGGATGTTGTAAGCTGAATTGGCGTTTACAACTAAGTACCGAATGCTTTCAGTACGTGAGGCCGCTCCATCTGTGAATGTCGTCCTCAAGTCCAAGTAGCCACGTACTTCCACCTGGTTGTCGGCAAACCCATACAAGCACCCGGTGTAGGGCCTCAAAAGGTCGGGAGACAACCGTAACTTGTTGAATGTCGACCAGAACATAACATCTGCAGAACTTCCCTGGTCGACTAGAACCCTGTGCACCTTTCTTCCAGCCGTGACAACCGAAATGACCACGGGGTCTTTGTCGTGTGGGACAACATCTCGTAGGTCCGCCCTCGTGAACACGAGGTCTGACTCCCACGGGTCACCTGAGATTTTTTCGTCAATCGAATTTACTCCCCTCGCATATTTCTTGCGTTGGGATGCAGTGGGTCCTCCTCCGGAAAAACCACCAGAAATGGTGTGAACTTCGCCATGGACTGGCATCTCATGCGCTTGATCCTCCTCTGGTGCTGGCAGGGCTACGGTCGTGGCAGGTTCAGCGAGATAGTCCTTCAAGAACCCGTTTTTTACTAACTCATCTAACTGGTAACCCAGCGATAAGCAGTTATTGATATGGTGACCAAAGGCTTCGTGAAACTCACACCAAGAGTCCTTGCGAGGCCCCAGCACCTTGTCGACCTTCACTAGTCGCCTCAATTTTTCGACTATATTGGGTACGGCGATCAGGTCCTTCAACTCCACCACGAAGTCGTACCTTGTTGGTCTGGCCCTTTCCCTGGCCGGACGATTTCCTCCCGCTTGACCCCTGGGTTGGGGTTTTCTCGCCTCGTAGGGGCGTCTCCCTTCCTGATTCTTCCTTCCCGTTGTGGTCTCGTTGACCTTGACGGGTTGAGCCCGTGTCTGTGCTCTCGGGCGTGTGGGTGCGACACTCGTGCACTTCTCGCACACCTCTCCCTCAGAGGCGATATGCTCCATTGCGCGACGCCTTATTTCAGCGAAGGTCCTGGGGCGATTGCGAATGATTCATTCGCAAAAGGGGCCAGGGCATACGCCTTTCCTGAACGCGTACACGATCATGGGTTCTTCCATAGTACCAACGTTTACTACTTGAGCCCCAAAACGGTTGATGTACTCCTTCAAAGTCTCACCCTGATATAGTTTTACGTCGAACAGATCATACGAAACGGGCGGTGGGGCCTTGTTCGCTAGGTATTGCTCCCTAAATAACCGCGACAACTGTGGGAAGGAGGTGATATGGCCATCTGGAAGGCTGATGAACCAATCCATGGCCATTCCCGTCAGGTTGCTCATGAAAAGCTTGCATCTTACGGCATCGGAGCCGCCTACTAGCACCATCTGCGTGTGGAACGCAGTGAGATGTGCTTCGGGATCCTCCATCCCTGTGAAGATCACCTTGGGCCCTGCGAACGTGTTGGGGATCAACGCTTCCAGAATCTCCTGCGAGAATGGTGTGGAAAACTCCCTTGGTGGGGTGAGACGTTCGGTCTCATCTGGGTCGCGTTGCCCTTGGTTATTGCGCAACCCGCGGCGCAATTCCTCATTTGTGCGATGGAGCTCTTCATTTCTCGCCTGAGAGGCCGCGAGATCCGCCTGCATGCGTTCTTGCTCTGCCCTTGATTCTGCCATTTCCTCCTGCAGCCCCTGCACCATGTCCATGACCTGCTGCATGGTCATTTCCTCACTCGTAGCGCGCGCTGAACCTTGTCTCGTGGCCCTCATGCTTCAACGCAAAGTGTCGAATAGGGCCCAATGTTCTTGTTGTTACGGTGGCTTTGATAAACTCTCAGGAACTGTCGGACTGAAACTTGTGATGGGACTGATGTTTTAAATCGGCCCCACGGTGGGCGCCAAATGTTTCGGCCGGTTGACCAGGGACGTCTTTGCGCGTGGCCTATCCCTCGAGCTAGGGCACCTTCGTTCTGCACCGCCTGTGTGTACCTGAAAAAGAAGTGAACAAAGGGACGCCCTCGCGGCCGTTTGCACTCCGACGATCAAGTCAGCTGGCGAGAAACATCAAAGTGACACACCCCCGTATCGGAGCACCGCAAATGAATGCTCTGAAGGTGGTCTAATCACTGCGTAACTAATACTTTTTTCTCCCTAATTTCCTGTGCGTACAGTGGGTGCGTGAGCAAGCAACTAGAGTGTATCTGTGTGTGTTCTCCCAAAAAACTCCCGATCCTTTTTCCCACGTCTAAAGCCCACTTTAAACGTCTCTAGCATTTAAAGCGTCTTAAAGCGCATTTAAGGATAAAACGTTCAGTGCCTTTAAGACGTTCAAAACGCTTAAGGTGTTTAAAGTGCTTTAAAGCGTTTGAAACGTAAACTTAATTACTTTGAAATAATCTTAATTACCTCATACCCGACAAACTATCTGGAAAACATTGATGTTTCTGTTCTTCCTGCCACGTGTCCTCCTGACTTGACCGTTATTCTACGTGGAGGGCCTCACAGCACTGTAACCCAACTTAGGGATATTTCATCGTGTGAGTCCTCATTCCTTGGAGTGCATCTGGCGCAAGGGGTGACTTTTTGGGTGCCAACTCATGCGCCCCAACCTCTAGTCACTCGCCCTGTGAGTGTATCCACCTTCCTCTCGCACCCTGCACCTGGTTTCCCCTGGGCATGACCTTCTCTTGAGTCGTATCTATCCCAAGGGTCTCCCTGAGGTGGCAGGGATACTTCACGAGTCAGGCTACTCCCTACTGGCGCTAGTACTATGGCCTTGAAGCCACCTTACTATTCTCTTTATCACTGTTCTGAGCTGTCGAGGCCTGAGGCCTTCCCGTGGTGTCACTCCCTCCATGGTCTTTCCTACCCATGGGTATCGGGGAGTAACACCATTGACGCCTTGCTTGACGACGCCCTATCTTGGCGACGCCTTGTTTTGGCGACGCCTCATCTAGGCGACGCCCTATCTTGGTGACGCCTTGTTTTGGCGATGCCTTCTCTAGGCGACGCCTGATGCAGTCAATCTGTTGACTTTGGCCGTGACTTTGACTTTGACTTTGACTTTGACTTTGACTTTGACTTTGGTCAACGCCCGGGGACGGGACGGTACATTAATCATTTAAATGTGATTACTAATCATGTATTATATGAGAGTCATCATTTAGGCATTACTTACAGTTGGACAAAGACAACACTTTCAACATATGATGAAGTATATTTGACTTTTATTAATATTGTGTAATAAAGATGAGTGAAATGTCTCAAGTTTTCAATAATCAATCTCTATTGTCCTATGAAAACATCCAATAAACAAGAGAGCAATCAACAATCTTCCTTCTTCAACATAAATAATGTAGCTTTATTTTCTTGTTCATAATTTTTTTTAGGTTATATTAGATAATTTTTATAGAACTTTTTTTTTCAAATGTTTTCCTTAGATCATGGGAAAAAAAATTATTTCAAATTTTGATTTTAAATCAAAACTAATTAAATTTTAAAAAAAACATACAAAAATTTACATCGATTAGTACATGAACCTGTAAATTAAAACATGAATTAACGTACAATTGAATACATACAATAATGTTCTCATACAGATCTTATCATATCATGATTCTCACACAATCATACAATGAAGGAATGGGCACTTACCTTGATCCATGAGTGATCCTACTTGAGCAATTACTTTATCTCTTTTGTCCCAATCTATCTCTTACCAATTCTGTTCTTGTCACACACTTTGGTGATGGTTATCGGTGAGACAACTATTATTTGCAGAGACAAAACCCTATAGCCTTTAGTTCCCAATCTCCATCAGATGTAGGTTTTTCATTAGGTATATCATCATATATATATTTCTCACATTAACCAATGAGCCTTTAATTCTATTATTATTATTAAATCATATTCGGGCCCAAAGCCCAAACTCTAAGTCATATGAGTCACTTTATAGAAATTAATTTACATAATTTCTTACATTCTTCCACTTGACTCATATGAGTTATAATACTTTCATGATTTAATAATTACATAAATGCGCATTTAAAAGGCCTTACGTAAATTGGTTCTATCATTAATCAAGATAATTGATACATAAATAATAAGAGTCATGGCGGTTACATGTCATTTCAAACAACACATTTCCTTCCATGTACTACTATATCATTCTTTCTCCTTAATATGACTTTATAGTGAGAAATCCATAATAGGTTCAAACATAATGTCATTTTTCATCAATAACAACATAATTTGTTTTCCACAACATAATTTACATGCATATACATAAAGTAGAAAACATAAATTTCAGAAACTTTATTTATTAATGAGCTCAGAGTGTCAAATAAGCATTGATAACAACATTCATCATTCACTAGTAGACATAATGCCCATATTTACAACATGACCAGTAAATGTTTTGGGCGGTAACCCTTTTGTTAAAGGGTCAACAATCATAAGATTAGTGCTAATATGTTCTATTAACACTCTATGTTTCTGAACTTCTTCTTTAACAACAAAGTATTTCAATTCCATATGTTTAGCACCTTTGGAATACTTGTCGTTTTTAAAAAAGAAGACAACTGCGGAGTTATCACAATAAATTCTTAGCGGCTTGGCAATACTGTCAACAATTCCAAGTCCTGAAACAAAATTCCGCAACCAATTAGCCTGAACTATGACCTCAAAGCATGCCACAAATTCAGCCTCCATGGTGGATGCAATAATGACTGTCTGCTTCGCACTTTTCTAAGAAACCACTCCTCCGTCTAAAAGATACACATAACCAAAAGTAGATTTTCGTGTATCCACACAACCAACAAAATCTGAATCTGTATATCTAATCACCTCAAGATGATAAGATCTTTTATAAGTAAGCATGTGATCCTTCGTTCCTTGCAAGTATCTTAAAACTTTCTTTGCAGCTTTCCAATGATCCAAACCTGGATTACTCTGGTATCTACCAAGCATACCAACTACAAAACTAATATCTGGTTGTGTACAAGTTTGAGCATACATTAAACTCCCAACAACAGATGCATAAGGTATATTCTCCATCTATTTCCGTTCCAAATCATTCTTTGGACATTGCATGAGACTAAAGTTGTCTCCTTTCTGTATTGGAACAGGAGATGTTAACATTTATCCATTCTGAATCTCTCTAAAACTTTATTAATATATGCTTTCTGAGACAAACTTAACAACCCTTGTGATCTATCACGGAATATTTCTATTCCTATCACATAGTATGCCTCACCCATATCTTTCATCTCAAAGTTATTAGAGAGAAACTTCTTAGTCTCACTTAATAGACCAAGATCATTAGTTGCAAGCAAGATATCATCAACATACAAAATCAGGAATATAAACTTGCTCCCACTGACCTTCAGATATATACACCGATCAACGATGTTTTCCTTAAATCCAAAGGATACAATAGTATCATTGAACTTAAGATACCATTGTCTAGAAGCTTGTTTAAGCCCGTATATTGATTTCTTTAGTTTACACACCATGTGTTCCTTTCCTTCTTCAATGAACCCCACTGGTTGGTCCATATAAACATCCTCTTCTAAATCCCCATTCAAAAAGGCAGTTTTGACATCCATCTGATGCAACTCAAGGTCATAATGAGCTACTAATGTCATGATAATTCTTAAGGAATCTTTCTTAGAAACAGGTGAAAATGTTTCCTTATAATCAATGCCATCCTTTTGAGTAAAACCTTTGGCAACAAGTCGGGCCTTGTAACGTTCGATATTTCCATGAGAGTCCCGTTTAGTCTTAAAGACCCATTTACACCCGACTCTCTTGCATCCTTTTGGCAATTCTATAAGGTCCCATACATCATTCTGTGCCATTGATTTAAGCTCATCTTTCATGGCATCTAACCACTTATCAAAATTATCATTATTGATGGCGTCTGAAAATGAAACTGGATCATTATCAATACTTAAGTCATTTTCTGACTCTTGTAGATAAACCACATAATCATTCGAAATAGCATACCTTCTTTCTCTTTGAGATCTTCTTAATTCTATTTCTTGTGGTTGTTCTACTACAGGTTCATTGTTAACCTCGTGATCATTAATTTGTTGTTCTTCATCATCGTTGAGTGGTTCAACTACATTAGGAACAACAATACTTGAAGTTGAAGTACTAGTTAAAGGAACTTGTACTCTGACTTCCTTAATCTCCACATTTTGTGAAGTATCACTCCCACTGGTTTCAACATTTTCAATGAACCGTGCATTTCCATATTCAACAATTCTTGTGTTATGGGTAGGACAGTAAAACATATACCCTTTTGACTTTGCTAGATAACCAAGGAAATATCCACTGATTGTTCTTGCATCTAATTTCTTTTCTTGCGAATTGTATATTCTAACTTCTGTATGACATCCCCAAACATGCAGGTGTCTCAAACTGGGTTTCCTTCCTATCCACAATTCAAAAGGTGTCTTTTGAGCTGCCTTACTAGGAACCCTGTTCAACAAATACATGACAAATTTTAAAGCATACATCCACAATGAAACAGGTACAGTTGACTTACTTAACATGCTCCTAACCATATCTATTAAGGTTCGATTACGCCTTTCTGAAACACCATTTTGTTGTGGTGTACCTGACATTGTGTATTGAGCACAAATACCACGTCTCTCAAGGAACTTAGCAAACGGACCAGGGTGTTCTCCACTTTGATCATACTTTCCATAATATTCACCACCTCTGTCTGACCTGAAAATTTTCACCTTTTTGTCTAATTGCCTTTCCACTTCATTTATATAAACTTCCAAGGCATTCACTGCTTGCGATTTTTCATGCAGTAAATAGACATAACCATAACATGAAAAATCATCAATAAAGGTGATAAAATATCTTTCTTTAATGAAAGAACTTGCATCAAAAGGTCCACATATATAAGTGTGTATAATTTCAAGAAGTTGAGTACTTCTTTGTGTGTTTTGTTTGTTTGCCTTTAATACAATCCACACATACATTCAGATCATAAAATCCAAACTTGGAAGTATTTCATTCTTTACCAATCTCTCCATTCTTTCTTTGGAAATATGTCACAAACGTTTGTGCCACAAGAAAGCAGAACATTCATTCACTAAACTACGTTTAGTGCCAACATTATGATGCGAGGTCATAAGAGTTTCAGCATATAAATTGTCAAGATTCAATCTATATAATCCATCATAAAGAGTACCATATCCAATCAAATAGGTACGCTGATATAAACTGAAACAACCATTCCCAAATTTAAAAGAGTATCCGGCAACATCAAGTTTAGACAATGAAACTAAATTCCTAGATATACTAGGTACATAAAAAGTATCCAGTGTCGAGGATTAAACGATAAGTCCCGACTGCTTCCACTGGAACCTTTTCTCTATTCCCCATGAAGACAAACTTTTCATTTGGCTTTATGGTTCGGGTTGAAAGGAATCCCTGCATCATATTAGAAACATGAGTTGTGCATCCAGAATCAATCCACCAAGAATTATGTGGAATTTCAGTTAAATTTGATTCAAAACATACAGAATAAACATTATGCTTACCCTTCTTTTCGAACCAAGTCTTACGTTTCAGACAATCCTTTTGGAAATGTCCAGCTTTCTTGCAGAAATGACATTTGTCATTCTTCTTCTAGAGCTTGGTAGAGGACTCATTTATCTTCAGTGGTCCTTTACCCTTTCCATGTTTCTTGAAGAATTTCTTTCCAGCTCCCTGATTGTTCACATAATGTATGGAGTGGTTTCCTCGATTCTTCAATCTAGTCTCTTCCTGAACTAACATGCTATGCAATTCATGCATATTCCACTTATCTTTCATAGTGTTATAGTTCATCTGGAAAGGACCATACTCAGACGGTAAAGAGTTCAAAATGAATTGTACGAGAAAATTATCATCCACTACCATTCCCAAAGACTTAAGTCTTGCCGCAATATTAGTCATTTCAATGACATGGTCGTGCATAGTACGAGAACCATCAAATTTCATGGTGATTAACGTACTCATTAATGTCCCAGCAAGAGACTTATCAGCTGTTTGGGAGCGCTCTTCCACAGACTTCATGAATTCTTTTGCATTCTCAGTTTCGGGAAGAGCAGACTTAATATTGTTTGCTATGCTCATTCGCATAAACATCAGGCTAAGTCTGCTTGACTTTTCCCAAGCCCTATAATGAGCTCTCTCCTCATTGCTACTATCATCAATAATAGCAGCAGGTTTCTCGATTCGAATGGCCAAATCAAGGTCCAATACACCTAAGTGAAATTGGACTTTTTCACTCCAGCCATAAAAATTTAGACCATTTAAGACTGGAACAGACGTAGCTTACGAATGTATGGCTACAGGAACAAATACTGCAATCACACATGCTTAACATTAATACTTTGAGTCATAAACTAAACATAGAATACAGATTCAGAAAACATTCTATGTATACTAATGTTCTCCTTTGGGAGATTCATTAATACACAAAACATAATGATGCTAATAGTATTAACTTTATTTGGCAAGATATATGCATTAACTAGAAACATTTGTTATCTTTGGATATACAAGCAAAACTAATAACACATACTCACTACCAACAATGATATCCACTAATTATAAGGACAACTAATCAACCTTTGGGTGATCCAAAAATGTCTAATAATAATGAATTTCCATTTACCCATATTTAAATAATTTAGCATTCATTCTATAGGTAATTGAAATAATATTTATCAGTAATCTAGAATTAAATAAAACTTAAATATTTGATCACTTTGGTGATTACAAATTTATCATACAAATAATTCCATAAATAATATCATTAATTGAAATAAAATTTCATTCATAATTTGGAATTAAATAAAACTTAAAGATTTGATCACTTTGGTGATTACAAATCTATCATACAAATAATTCCAAAATTTCAATTTTTAAAATTGAATGCATAAAGCGGAAAAATTAATTTTCCATTCCTCACTTTCAATCAATTAATTAAACTTTAATATAATTCAAATTGAATTAATTATAATAATAACATAATAAAATTTAAATTAAAAACTTTAATTAAAATTTAATTTAATGTAAATTAAATTATATTATAATATAATAAAACTTTAATTAAAATTTGATAAAATCATTAGTAAAGTAAATGACGTAAGGTGCAGGAATGAATTCATGCTATTCATAAATTGAATTTATCATTATATTATAATTTAATCTAAAGTGCAGGAAGAAACAATTCATATTTTTCATTAATTTATATTATAATATATATTATATTATAATTCCATCATCATGAATTGAATCCACATCATCATCTTTCTCACGCCTTTCTTTTCGAAAAGCTCCTACTATCGTTACAGCACTACCACCGTGCGAACAAGGTTCACGGACTACGACCATCACCCTCACCGGACAACCTCCTTGCCGCGCCGCGCAACCTCCTCGTCATCGCGCCCCACCGCGCGAACCACCGCTCTGCGTGCAGGTCAGAAAACGCAATTGCGCCACCGTGCCGCCACCGCACCGCACGCGCCACTGCACTGTGCGCGCCACCGCGCCGCACCACTAGCACCGCTGCAGTTATGGGTGGTGACAGAAAAACGAAGGATGACAACGGCGAAGACTTGTAGTCCCACTAATAGGTTCATAGGGTTTTTAACACTGTTAATGGCGTTGGGTGCAGGAAGATTAGGGTTATGTTAATGGAAACCTTAATCCATAAACCTTAATTTTAAAAATAAGGGTTCTTCAATTGGGATTATTTTAAAATTAGGGTTCTTTGATTTTTGATGGTTTAGGACAATTAGGGATTTATTATAGAGGAATGGAAACCTTAATCTATAAATCCTAGTTTTAAAATTAGAGTTCTTAAATTGAGAATATTTGAAAATTAGGGTTCTTAGATTTTGAAAAAACATTAATGGAGAATCACAAAATGAGCAATGAGGCTCTGATATTACATGTAAATTAAAACATGAATTAATGTACTACAGATCTTATCATATCATGAAGGAATAGGCACTTACCTTGATGCATGAGTGATCCTAATTGAGCAATTACTTTATCTCATTTGTCCCAATCTATCTCTTAGCAATCCCGTTCTTGTCACACACCTTGGTGATGGTTATGAGTGAGACAACTATTATTTGCAATATCCATATAGCCTTTAGTTCCCAATCTCCATCAAATGTAGGTTTTTTATTAGATATATCATCATATATATATATATATATATATATTTCTCACATTAACCAATCGATCTTTAATTATATTATTATTATTAAATCATATTTGGGCCCAAAGTCCAAACTTTAAGTCATGTTAATCACTTTATAGAAATTAATTTACATAATTTCTTACAGATCCTACATAAATTTTACACATTTTTGTTTTTTTTTCTTATACTTATTTAAACCTTATGATCTATTCATATATGAGAATTTTTGATGTTATAGAATAAATCTAACATAAATTTACGTTACTCATATCTACGTATAACTATTACTTAATATCCTAAATATTTCATATAAAAAAAAAGTCTATGTTAGTAAATATATTTATATATAAATAAGAATAATTTTTTTATAATATTATATATATATATATATATATATATCATTAAATTTATACACATAAAATTAACCTCTTAATTTCTAAAGCTATCTTACAACAACAGCCACCTCGTCCCATTTTCCATATATAAATTTTGAAAAAAATATCAATTAAACTGACTTATAAAGGTAAATGATAAAATTAGATATATTTATTCCGCGTTTTACATTAATTTTACTTTTTATTGAATAAAATGTATTTTGAAGTTATTTTTAATTTTAATATTTAATTAAATTTAAGCTCTTATAATCTTTTAATTATAAATAAATTATTTTAATTATACTTATTTTTCTTTCAATTATTATATATTTTCGTATTGTATTTTGTATTAGTTATTAATCTTGTCCTATATCTTACAGTATTTCCATTCACATTTAAAATAAAATAAAATAAACGCATTTTTAAATGGAAAAATATATTTTAAATAAAATAAATAAAAGTAGAGTTAAAATACACAAAATAATATGAAAAAGAAATACGTTAAAGTATAATCTTAAAATAGTAAAATAAATATTATAAATAGTATAATAATTAAAATAAATGGTGTAATATAAAAGTATCTAAACAATAATAAATTATTTGCTATCATCATCCATGTTTTCTTTAATAAATGATTAAAAATAAAAAATTTCACCTCAGTAAAACAGAAGTCATATCTTATAAGTGGATGAATAAAATAAAGCAATAAAATTTAATTTTACATATAAAATAAAAAATAAAAAATAAAAAAACTTTAAAAATAAAATATAAAAAAGTTAGAACTTAGGTTTTAAAGAATACAACTTCTATCATCGTTTAAAAATAGTTACATTACAAGCTACAAAAAGTATTTATTTATCAAATACTAATACTAAAACTAAACAATTTTTTCAACGAGTAAAAAACCTAAAACGGAACTGGAATAATCAAATACATTTTTTTCACATTAAATGGTATTAAAATTCATTGTGAAATATCTATTCAGCGTATATATCCGTGCTAGATAGCATCTCATTAAAAATCAAATGCAAATAAAATAAAATTCTGGACAGAAAAAAAATATCTAATAGAAAAACGAAATGGAAAAATATTTTTTGACACCCTTTTTTACCTGTGACAATTGCTACTCATAATAAAATATTATATTATAATAATAATAAAAAATTATGATAAAATAATAATTTATAAAATTGTAATTTAAATATAAGAAAAATGTGAAAGTATTAAAATATCATGACTCAAACGAAATTCATTTGACGAAGTGAGAGAAAAAAAAAAGCGGTTAAAGCCCTTTTTATTATCCAAAAAATATCAGTGATCAAATTAAACACGTGTCGTTACATACAGCGAACTCCACCTCAAGTGCGGGTCCCACCTCCTACCTTAAACGTCCCTTATCCAATCGCGTTTATCTACGCAACCGCAGCCATTCGCCGCGTGTCTGCCATGATCACTCTGCAGCCGTCGATATCCGCGTTGCGCCATCACAGCCGTCAACTGAACGACAGTTCAACTTTATCTACTCTCATTTTTTTTTTTCATTTATTCAACTTCTATTTTATCGTTTATTTCGATTTCAATTTCAATTTCAAGCTCGCAACTTTACATGTGGATTTGCGATCACTTGCGGATAAAGTTATTTTCTGCGCACCCTTTTCTTTTCAGCGTCGTCTTCTTCTTCTTCTCTCCCTAACATAACAAGAGATCTTTTCTGCTTTGTTCATTTGTTGTGGGCTTTGAAGCGGAGGAAAATTTAATGGCTGAAGTTTTTACCAAGGCGAGTTTCGTTTCTTCTTTGCTTGGTAGTAGTCAACGCCACCATCGAAGGGTGTCGACGGTTCCTGATACTTGTACCTTTGTTTCTGGCGTCGGAGGGTCTCCTTCTCTCAAGTTAAAGTCTCCGATTCTCAGATCTTGGTCCCCTTCTTCTGAGTTTCAGGGTAAACAGCTTCTCTTTCGTGTAAATAGAGGAAAGCCCAACAGGGTCAGTTCGCGGTTGAGAGCGTCAACTGCTGCTCAGGTTTTTAATTTTACTACCTCTTATGGAATTTGCTTTATCCCTATTCCATCTTTTAAGGAATTAGAACCTTTTTGTTGGTGAGAATTTTGTTAATTTGCGTGGCATGTTTGTTTCCAAGTTGCTTCTATTTTGTTAGTTTTTATTGGGAAGATTTTGTGTTTTTCTGACGGGTTTGTGGAAATTTCTTGTCAAGTATTGTAGATGGCCATTTGAGTCATGTGTATTTTATATATCCTGGATTTTAAAGGTAATTAAACGCTTTTTTGTGGGAATTTTGTGAAAAGATTCGAAATTGCTTATATTTTATTTTATTTTGGTGAGATTTTGTGTAGTCAAAGGGGTTTTTGGAGCTTGTGGAGTTTTGCCTGTAACCTTACAATATGTTTTATTTTTTATTCTTTTTAGGAATTAGGAACCGTATGATTTTGTTTGAATTTTGTTAATTTTCCTGCGAACTTTCCAAATTACATATGTTTATATTTTATTCGGGCAAGATTTTGTGTTTTCCTCACGGGGTTTCTGAACCTTTCCTGTGGAATTTTACAGATGACCCTTAGAATAGGGAAAGTTCAAAAATGGTGGGAAAAGGGGCTTCAACCCAACATGAAAGAGGTGACTTCGGCCCAAGACCTTGTGGAATCACTGTTAAACGCAGGGGACAAGTTGGTGGTGGTTGATTTCTTCTCTCCTGGTTGTGGTGGCTGCAAAGCCCTTCACCCTAAGGTATTCGTCATCCCCTTGATCCAATTCACAGATCAACAACCCACATGACGTTTTTTGATTTTATGATCTGTTAATGTGTCTCGTGGTTCTGATGTTCCTTGGTTTATGTCATGACAGATATGTCAACTGGCAGAGATGAATCCTGATGTTCAATTCCTTCAGGTGAACTATGAGGAGCATAAGTCCATGTGTTATAGCCTCAATGTCCATGTTCTACCCTTCTTCCGCTTCTATAGAGGTGCTCATGGTCGATTATGTAGCTTTAGCTGCACCAATGCCACGGTTAGTATACATGCTATCTCAATTTTATTTCATATCTGGTTTGAAAATATTATGTCCTATTTGGTTAATTCATATAATGTATGTGTGAAATCGGGTGGCACAGCTATGTTTTTTGTTCTGTTAAGGAGATTTAACTTTCCTCTCTAACTCAGTAGTTATGTGTTATTGGCATTTAACTAATTGTTCATTATGACATGATGAATTCTTTCAACCTCAGATCAAAGATTTACAAACTACTTGAATAGTGAGATCTTGAAATACATGACTTTTGTTTCTTTATTGTAATATGATAGATTCCTTATTAGTAACATTATTCAATTTGAAGATGCTGATGAAATTTGATTTAATTACAGATCAAGAAGTTTAGAGACGCATTGGCCAAACACTCCCCAGATAGATGCAGCTTGGGCCCAACCAAAGGGTTAGAGGAGAAAGAGCTCCTAGCTCTTGCTGCCAACAAAGATCTTTCCTTTACCTTGCCAAAACCTTTACAACCTGAACACGCAAATGAAGGGTTGGCAACTGCTCCTGCTCCTGTTCCTAGTTCAGAATCTCTTCCTTTACCTTCACTGACCCTCAATTCTGAGGTCTCCCAAGAGAGAACCTTGACCACTGCTGGGAGATGATGTGGTCAGTTTGTAAGCAAAACCCATCATCTGATTCCATTCCATCCCTTGTACAGTATATACTAGGGTTTTTTACTGCAATATATCTTCATGCAGTCATTGAAGATTTCATTGAAGATAAAGTCAAATAGTGTGATAGTATACTTATAAGGTATTCCTCCATGGCATGTCTTTTTGGATCCATGCCTTGCTGGGATTAGGGAAGATAGAAGTTGTGGAATTAGTAGTTACCCTTTTTTGTGAGGAGGAATCATTTCCTATGGTTGTAAAATGAATGTCATTTTATTTATCAATGGATAATTTGTTTCTTTCTCTGAACAATACTTGTAATATTTAATTATTTTCCCTGGTTTTGTATTATTATTTTTGGCCACTTTAGAAATTCTGGAAATAACATGATTTAGTTTTTCAGTTACAAATACAACTTCGAAAAAAAAACTACCGTATATAAATCAGAAAAAAATAGTATTTTTTAAAGTTGTTTATCTAAACATTGTTTATAGGTAGACATCGCATTCACATTCACTTGAAATATATTATTATTTTATTTATTTCACAATCAACTGTATTATTATTTTATTTTAAAACTTTGTTTATATTAATTTTTATTAGGAAAAACAAAATATGTTATTATTCAAAAGGGGTTTTATTATTCAAAGGGGGTTGTAAAGTGAAAGTTTAGTTGTAAAGTGAAAGTTTAGAAAAAAAAAACTAGTGTTTTTTCTTATCTTCATATACATTCGAGAACCTTCATTAAAAAGTAGAACATTAGGCAGAGAAGCATGCCATTTGTGAATTTTTGGATGGTGCAACTACTCATTTATCTAGTTCCCATCTCTTTATTAAACAAAATTTCTTTAGATTTATAAAACCAACTTATAATTTCAATAAGTCAATAGTTTTATCTTAATAACACTGATCAAGTTGACTTATTTTTGTAAGATTGATAACAAAGTTAAATTAATGGTACTTGATAATAAAAAAAAAAATCAGAGAATAAATATTTAATAAAAGACAGCCTTAAAAAGATGGCACAAAATATCTTAAAAGATAGGCTTAAAAGATATGGAAGATTTGGTTGGGAAAAAGGAGATTGGTTGAAGAAGAGTTTGGAGTGTTGGGAAATATTTAGGCAAATGGAAAGAAATAGGTGGCTGGAGATTTGTATCTGTGACATGAAACCAAAAGAAAGAAGAAAAATGGTGTGTTTATGTAGGGGTGAACGTGGCCTTTTTTGCTTTGCTCAAGTGTTCAAACAACGTGGTCCACTGCAGATTTTGAATCTCTTCTTTGCTGTTAAGTCTCATCATTCACATGCTTATGTGCTACTCCACCCATTTGTCTCTTCCATTTTCACTCATACAATAATTTCATAATTTAAAGATTGTGTCTTTAGTACTTTTATTTCTAAATCTTCTTTTGCTATTATATACTTTTCTCAATGTGTAATTTTTTTTTTATCAAATTTTAATTAAAAATTTGGTTTTCTGATTTTCTAAATTAAATAATTTTGATCTACATGTCATATAACTGCTAACAAAAAATATTACGTATTTTTAAATAATAGAAAGATCAATTACTTATCTATCCAAAATATTAATAGTAAAGTTTAATAACTTTTATTCATACAAATAAGATTATATTTTCTGATAACAATTGAATGATAGTGAATCGAAATTGTTTAAATTACAAAATTAATATATATATATATATATAATTAAAAATTTATAAGAACCAAAATTTGAAAGTTTACAAATTGTAAAAAGAAAAAATAGATTTAAGTCTATTTTCTTATAATCGATAGAAATTAAAAAATGTAGAGAAATTACAACAACTCACACTTATCAAATATGTTGTTTAATCAACTGAAATAAATAGTATTTTTAGTGCTCATCTTTTTGTTTGAATATGATTTTACTTCCAGTACTTTTTATTAATTTAAATTTAAATATATGAATTTATTCTCTTTTAATGTTCAAGCTTAATATTTAGTAGTGACTAATGACAGATAAACTAAATTCAAATATTTTTTAAAATTAAAAGACTAAATTTATTAATTTGAATGTTGTACCGATCAGGTAGTCGGAAGTGATGACGTGGCAGCAAGCGATAATATAGGCGTGTTGAGCGGAACACCTGGCTGACAGAAGGGATTGGCGGCATCAGTTAACCGAAAGACGATGGGTTACCTTTTTGTGATCGGATGAGCGTTGAAGAAAGTTGGAGATTGAAAGTGACGAGAAGCTTCGTGGTTCGCAGAGAAAATACTTAGAACGCTTGAGAGTGAAGAAAGATGATGGAACAGTGGAAGCGCAAAGGGTTTAAGGGGTTTTCGAACGTTTTCGGAAGCGCAAACGGCAGTTGAAGACGACCGTTGATGAAGCCACGTGTCGAGTGATGGAAAAAGAGGTTGGTGGAGCGTCAGAAAAGCAGAGGGTACGGACGTACGGAAGTCCGTACCAGCGCCACGTAGATCGACAATGACGTGACCTCTTAGTCTTTTCGTTGGTCAAGTCTCAGCTAAAACTAGGGGGCTTGTGTACCGATCAGGTAGTCGGAAGTGATGACGTGGCAGCAAGCGATAATATAGGCGTGTTGAGCGGAACACCTGGCTGACAGAAGGGAAGTACATCGGGAAGTCTGTGTAGTCGCCAATCGTTAAGTTGGCGTTCTCCGATCTCTAGCATGTCTAACCGGCGGTCACCAGGCTTGTGTCATAGTCGCCGTATGTGAGCTTAGGCGACCAAGTGGTCAGAGACCGCCGAAAGGGGCACATCGTCGAAGGATCAGGAAGGCTTGCTTAAGGCTTTCAAAGGGTACTAGTACGAAGGACGAAGTTATCAGATGATCATTCCCTAGCCAGAGGTCGAGGCAAGGGAACAGTTTACCAGAACATGCACGATGTGCAAGTAAAGCAGATCGTGATAGCAGCAGGCGAGACCACAGAGAAGGTGACACCCCGTACACGCCGCTTAAGGGGTCGCGCTCCAAGGAAGCTGTAGTTACTCCTCGCATGGGTAACTTAGTCGAATAGCTTGAAGAGTAGAGGTGACGCTCAAGTAGAAGGTGGCTCCAGATGGTGACACGTGTACAGCTGGATGTGAGCCACGTGTCCAGAGGGGTAACCGTCAGGAGAGAGAAAGTGCTCAGGTATATAAGGAACTCTAACGAACTTCTGAGGTACGCGCGTTCAGAACACTTCTTTAGGCCTTTGAGAACACTTGAGTACGCTGAGAGAACATTTGCACGGTTCCTTGAGTTTAAGCTTTTCTCTCTTAATATTTGGTGATTTCGTCACTGACTTGAGCGTCGGAGCGCGATCGGCCGCAGCGGCGCCACTCTGTCTTTTTCAGGTTCTTGCGGAGAATCGAGGTGTGAAGGACGAAAGCTAACGTGGTGCAAAGCTGATCAAGAGAAGATACCTTTGACGTGGCAAAACTCTGGCACTCGAGTCAACCGGCAGGATCAAATGTTAACACAAATAAAGAAACATGTTTTTTTTTTATAATTTTAGAAATGAAAAAAAAAAGTGAATTTAAAATTTTTGTTAATACTTGATGAGAAGGATTATTAATTGCAACAAGAAAAGGAAATGGAAGTATCTTTTACCAGGAAAAACTTCTGCAATTCCCTTTTAACTAGATAAGTTTTCTCTATCTATAAAATTCGATATTATAAAAATTATATCTCTAAAACAAACGAGTGCCTTTATATTTAATATTCAATAAATATATTAATTTAATAATAAAAATATACTTATAAATAATGATTAATATAATCATACGTTAGTTGTTAAATCAAAATTATAAATGTTATAACTGTTATATATAAACCATCTTATTTTCATTTTCTTTCCCTCTTTCCAACTCTTCCTAGACAAATATTATTAAAAAGCAATAAATAAAATAACATTTATTGTGATTGTACGTGAAGATTGGAAATATAAATGCTGAAAAATAACTAGAATAAACATGATGGTAATGGTGTATTTGAAAAACAACTAGAATATACAACAAGAAATGATTGTTGAATGGTGTATTTAAATTTTTTACAATTTTCGTAAGATCAGTGTTTGATTAGTATAGTCACACAATTTTAAATGGACAAATTGATTGTGAATATATTTTACACTAGTACAAAAATAAGAAAAGAACGCTCCTTATTTAATGCGGTTCAGCGCTTAAACGCATTCGTAAAAAATGCGGTGGCATTTTTGAAATTATTTTGATTTACAAATGCGGTTATTTAAATAACCGCATTTGTAAATCAAGAGCTTCCATTTACAAATGCGGTTATTTGAATAACCGCATTTGTAAATCAAAACGCTTGATTTACAAATGCGGTTATTTGAATAACCGCATTTGTAAATCAAAAAGTTTGATTTACAAATGCGGTTTTTAAGTTTAGCCGCATTTGTAAATGGTTTTTACCCTAAAAATTTTAGGCCCTCAACAGTTTCGTTCATTCTTCGTTTGCGCTCATATCTGTTCTTCGTTTTCTCTGGTTGCGAAGTTCTTCATTTTCGAAGGTACGTAACTGCATTGCCCCTTATTTTCTTGTTTCCATTGCTCCTAACAACTGCATTGAACTCCAATGGCTTTCGCTTTCCATATTGCTTTCGTTTTTAATGGGTTTCGCTCTGCATTTTGAAGGTGTACTCTTCCATGGCTTCCGCCGCTGTCGCATTTCGCTCTCGCTGCTCCGCCGCCGCACTCGCCGCAGTTGCCGTGTTTCCTCTTCTCCCCTTCCACTCTTCACCAACAATGTGCCCCTAAAACCCCAGCTCAGTCAGAAGAATATACAAATGCGAGCTCATTCAAAAGAATATACAAATGCGGTTATTTGAAATAACCGCATTCATAAATCGCATTTACAAATGCGGCTCTATAGCCGCATTTGTATTTCTCTGATTTACAACTGCGTGCTGATCAAATGCGGCTTTATAACCGCATTTGTAAATGTAAAATAACCGCATTTGATTAGCATTTCTGCGCTAGTGTTAGTAAATCTAATCTAACATATTTTTCTTCTTTAAACTTATATAACACTTCAATTTTATACAATCTGAGAGTATTTAGGCTTTGTTTGGATTAGAGAGTGTAGGGGAGTAGAAAGTTGAGGGTGTGAGAAAGTGGAATTGTGAAGAAAGTAGAAGTGTGAAGAAAGTTAAGGGTGTTTGGATTGAAGTATGTTAGAGTATATGTGTGAGGAAAGTTTATTGAAGTTTGAGAGTGATGAGATGGTTGTGATAAAATTTTAATTTTTTTTAATGTATAAAAATGTAAATTTACAAATTTACCTTTATCTTTAGAATATTTAAATAATAAATTATGAAATATAAAAATACAAGTTCCTTATTATTTTTAGAACATAAAATTTTTTCATAAAAAAATTATAAATAATATGATGAGTGTGATTGAATTTTTTTTTTACAAATTTATTTAATATATAAAAAATTAATTAAGTATTTTAGATGATTAATATTATTTATTATTATATAAATTTATTTATTTTATAAATAATTATATATTTTTATTATTATTAATATTTAATATAAATAAAATAAAATAAAATAATTAATAATAATATTATTATTATTTATTAAAATTATTTGATTTACATTTATTATCATTATTTTAAAAATTTATTTTATTTAATATTGTTATTTATAATTTTATAATTATTATATAAATTAATTTTAAATATTATTATAATTTTAGTATTTATATTATTAGTATTAATAATACTTCACATTATTATTATTATTATTATTTATATTTATTTGGTTATGTACAGTTTATTTAAAAAAATTATTAAAATTAAATGATTTTAATTATCTTTCAATGAGGGTAAAAATGTAAGTTAGAGAAGTCTATGGGACTTTCTCTTCTCCCTTCAACTTTCTCTTCAACAATGTGAAGCCCAAAAATCCATTCAACTTTTCTTTTTACTTCCCTTCTCCCTCATGTATCACTTGAAACAAACACAAAACATCTTCTTATTTTGCAGTACTCAAGCGGAAGCAAACACAACCTTAGAGTTAAGGGAGAACATTTTTCAATTATATGCAACATTGAAGGAATATTTCTATTTCAAGAAATGTTATGATACTTAACATTAACTTATTAAGTATAGTTCAAATTATTTTTGTCTCAACTAGATAAAAGTCAAGATTGTACAATATTTTCTAGAACGAGAGAATATTACAAAAATAATAAAATCATTATATGTTAAGAGTAGTATTGTGTAAGCTTTTTATATGCACATCTTATCATTTATATAAAGTATAAATATATTATATATATATATATTTTTTTTTCCATCTATATCCGTGAGGTAAAACATTATAATCCATATGCATTTTGTCTTTCATGATGTGATACTAAGACTTTATTACTTTGTTGTAAACACTTAAATAAAATAAGTTGGATCAATTGATATTTTTTCTAATATTAATAAACAAATTTTTTATATACATTTTTTATTTTTATTATTTACATATATTTATGTTTAATATTAAAATTTGAATAAACATTGTCGCAGGCTTATATTAACAATATAAATTTATAATTCATTTTAATAAATACGAATACACATGAGAAAGACACAAATTATTTAAGTGCACTACTGATGTATTGTGATCGGAACATAGTCAACATAGTAGTTATACATGATAAATGTACAAATGTACATATATTTCTATATAAATATGTTCTAAAGAAGAAAACAGTAATTTGCAATGTCATGATTTTGTAGTAATAAATTCTTAGACACCAAATAAAGATTGGTATTCAGGATGTCTTTCATTTTTCCTGTCATTCAAAAAAAGTAAAGTTTTGTTAATGAATATATTTATTATTAAATTATAACAAAAATCGAGTAAATGTCAGATCATCTATAAATTTGCAAACAATGAACCTAAAATGAAGAATGTGATCAAAATGAATAAAAAATTTCATTATCATTATCATTATTTAAAATCATTACACCTTGGCGTCTATTGGCTTAACCAATGTGATGGAAGAAGGCCAAACTCAAGCCCAAGTTCAGGCCCAACATGATGGAAGAGGGCTAAGCACCACCTTACATGAAGGTCAACCACAAGACCGTCTAGGACCACAAGGCCATCTAGAACCACAAGGCCGTCTAGGACCAACCACAAGGTCCATGTCCAAGAGAGATGATGAAGATTGGGACAAGGCCACGGATGGAAGGGAAACATATCTATACATGTTCCAAGAAGCCCATCAAGCGTAGCATAACTTTATTTGTGGTGCAAATAGCATAGAATTGTGAACCTTGTTTAGTTTGAAAATTAGGATTAAGCTAGGATTACCTAGGTTAGTTTACGGTTTCTAGAACCTCCTAAACTGATCTAGGCCGGCCATGTGAAGGCTAGGTGTCCCATGTGCTCCCATGTGCCATGTGCTCCATGTGCTTCCATGTGCTCACTTTTGCATGTAGTTTGGCTTGCATTTGCTTTTCATTTGCTTTAACATTTACGGTCCTCCTAGGCTATTTAAGGAGGAGCCTACCTCATGTAAATCCAAGATTACTTTTGAGTATGGATATGCTGCCAAATTTGTGCCATACATACTCCTTGCCTAAATCTCTCTAGATTTAGGGCTTTAATCTTCATCTCTTTCACCAACCAAAAGGAGCTGACCGAACCTCTCCTAATTCCCTACCTATCATGCACCTACAAGGCTACCACACCTCCTAGGAGTGCCTTGATCCATCTACAAACCATTAAGCTTCCGCAAACCACCCAAAAACCATAAAAGAGAAGAGCTCAATGCCATCACAACAACTATAGGGACTCTTGCCCTATAGGGACTTGAATGATTTGGTCTAACTTTCCATTAAAGTTTAGCAACAAAATTTGAGAAAAGGATCAAATCGCAAGGAGAGTTCCAACTCTATCTCTTATCTCAAGAGAGAGCATAGAAAAGAAAGGGGGGAGAACATTTCAAAAAAAAAAATCTAGAGAGACTCTCAAGAGTGTAGGAAAAGATGTGTCCAACTCACAACCTCGCAGTAGAGACATTCAATGCTTTAAGTGTCTTGGTAGAGGTCATATAGCATCCCAATGTCCTTATAAAAGAACTATGATCTTAAGAGGGAGGGATGAGTAGTAGTCAAGATGAGTCTAGTGAGGGAGAGGAGAAAAAAAATAGTGAGGGGGCATATCCTTGTGAGGGAGAACTAATGATGATTACAAGAACCCTCAACAACCAACCTAGTGCTCACCATGAAACACAAAGAGAGAACATTTTTCACACAAGGTGCAAAGTTTTAGAAAATGTTTGTCCTGGCATTGTGGATAGTGGTTCTTGTTGCAATTGTTGTAGCTCTAGGATGGTTGAGAAGTTTGATCTACAATTAATACCTCATCCAAAACCTTACAAAATTCAATAAATCAATGAAGATGGGGAATTAACTGTAGACAAGCGAGTGAAAGTACAATTTTATGTGGGAAATTATAAAGATGAAGTTTTATGTGATGTAGTTCCCATGGAAGCTTGTCATATCTTATTGGGAAGACCATGAAAATTTGATAAGAAAACTATGAATAATGGTCTTACCAACGATATTACTTTCACTCATAAGGAAAATAAGTTTGTACTTTATCCTTTAACACCCTCACAAGTGATAAAGGACCAAGTACAAATGAAACAAAAAAGAGAAGATGAGACAATTCTAACAGAGTGTACCCCTCGCAGTCTTCCTTCAAAGTTGGCCAATAAAACCCAGCTCGGGTAACTTGCAATGCCAGTGCTCGACCACCTATATGACTGTCGCAAATTCCTTCATGCGGCTCCGAGATTATTCGGACACACTAGTCCCCACTAACGCACGTGAGTGTCAGTTGAGCATATCCAGGACGAAACAGTTTGCCATCAATCAAGGTGTATCTCCTCGCGTTCCTTTTGATCATCTTAGCTTGTGTAGGTTCGACAGGGAGCAAGCCGTCAGCTAGGTAATACTAGTATTGGGTAATCCAGGTTTCCTTAAGGTAAGCCTGTGAAACGACAACTAATTTGTCCGATGGTATCTCGTACATAACTAGTTAGGGAACTCTCAGGGTTTCCTGAGTCAACGACTTGTGACTCTTCCCATGTGTCGGGCTTATCTCCAAAACCTCTACTTGCACCTCTTCTTCCCTCCTTTCTCCCGTAGTGCAAGGTGATTTTAACGTCTCTTGAATTACCGACCTATGTCGGCCTCCCTTTCTCAGGCTTGCCAACTTGGCCAAGAAGTCAGCTCGGGTATTTTGCTCCCGAGACACATGTATCAATTTAAAATCGATGAAACTCTTTCTCAACATTATAACATACTTTAGATATAAAGCCAATTGTGGGTTATTGGCTTGATATTCTCCTGACACCCGCCCTTTAACAAGCAGCGAATCTCTTTTTACCAACAAATTCTGAGCTCCCAACTCTTGTGCTAGTAGCATTCCTGCTATCAAGGCCTCGTACTTCGCCTGGTTATTATTGGCTTTGAATGCAAACTTCAGGGATTGCTCAATCAGTAAACCTCTGGGACCCTCAAGAATGACCCCTGCTCCGCTACCCTACTGGTTAGAGGATCCATCGACCGATAAGATCCACCGAAAATTCCCAGGGTCAGGACACTACCCTTCAGTTACAAGTTCCACCATAAAGTCGGCGTACGCTTGTCCTTTAACTGCCCCCCGTGGCTCGCACTCTATGTCGAATTCAGACAATTCCACAGACCAGCGGACCATTCCTCCTGCTAGGTCAAGTTTTTGCAAGACCTTACGAATGGGTAAATCAGACATTATTATCACTGTGAAGCTCTGAAAGTAATGACAAAGTCTTCAAGCTGTGTATACCACTGTCAAGGCCGCCTTCTCAATAGCTTGGTAATGCTCCTCTGGTCCTTGTAATACTTTACTGACGAAGTAGATCGATCTCTGTGCTTGGACCAGGTCCTACACGATTACCGAGCTAATTGCTCGGTCTGTGATGGCGAAATAAAGACGGAGGGGTGTACCTGGGGATGGTTTGCCTAGGATAGGAGGACTAGCCAAATACTCCTTCAGCTTGACGAAGGCTTCCTCGCATTCCTTCGTCTAGGTAAATCTATTGTTCTTCCTCAAGCATTGAAAATATGGGTACCCCTTATCACCACTAGCTGATAGGAAGCGGGACAGGGCAGCCATGCGTCCAGTTAATTGTTGGACCTCCTTTACGTTAGCGGGACTTCTCATTCCAATAATTGCAACACATTTGTCAGGGTTAGCCTCTATGTCCCTCTCGGTCAACAGAAAACCGAGAAACTTTCCTGCCTCTACTCCAAATACGCACTTCTCTGGGTTCAACTTTAAGTTGTACTTGGCTATTCTCGCAAACAACTCTTCCATATCAATGATGTGTTGACCTTTCTCTAAGGATGTCACGACCATGTCTTCTACGTATGCCTTACACTTCGCCCGAAAAAGGGAGCCAAAATTCTGTCCATCAACCTCTAATATGTGACACCAGCGTTCTTAAGGCCAAAGGGCATGACCTTATAGCAGTAACTTGCAAATTTGGTCATAAAGGCGGTCTTGTTTTCATCACTGGGTGCATACGTATCTGATTATACTTCGAGAATGCGTCCAAAAAGCTCAACAGGCGACAACCCGAAGCAGTGTCTACCAAAGAGTCGATGCTCGGTAGAGGGTATGAGTCCTTGGGGTAGGCTTTATTCCAATCTGTGAAGTCGACGCACATCCTCCACTTCCCATTAGCCTTCTGTACAAATATTACGTTTGCCAACCACTCAGGATATTGAACTTCCCTGATATGGTTGACACCTAACAACTTTTGAGTCTTTGTCCTTATAATCAAGCGTTTCTCCTCGTTGAACTTCCTCCTCCTATGGACCACTGGACGGACACTTTCATCCACAGTGAGTCTACGATATAGGAATTCGGGGTCTATCCCAGGCATGTCGGCGGAGGACCAAGCAAATGCGTCCATATGTTTGGCTATTACTTCGACTATCTTGTCCTGCAATGTTGTGTCTACTGAAGCACCCATCTTGAACATCTTTCCACCTATCTCTTTTTCCTGGACGTCACCCGCGGGCCCTGGTCATCGTCTGTCGACAATTTCAGTCTCCAGGACTTCAACGGTTCTTCCTCCTTGGATGGCAGTTGCTGAGTACGTCCTCCTTCTATTCTTCAGACTACTTTCATAGCATTTCCGTGCAGCCTTCTGGTCGGATTTAATAATGGTCACATCCCCATCTAGTAAGGGCAACTTCATCTTCATGTGCTTGGTTGAGGCTATCGCCCTCAGCCTGTTTAGGGAGGGTCTGCCCAAGAGTAAGTTATAGGCCGAAAGCATATTAACTACAACGTACCTTATAACAATGGTCCTTGCGGCCTTATCATCGGAGAAGGTCATCCTCAACGTACCCTTGTACCTCTACTTGGTCCCCCGCAAAGTCTACCAAGCATCCATCGTGTGGCCTCAACTGATCGGGGGATATCCGCAAATTGCCGAACGTTGACCAAAACATCACATCTGCAAAGCTGCCTTGATCAATGAGAACTTGGTGCACTCTCCTCCCTACCATAATGACGGATATCACCACTGGGTCATTGTCGTGGGGAACCACATCTCCCAAGTCAGACTTCTTGAAACTCAAGCCAGGCTCGGGCGAAGTATCCGTGCTTCTCATGTCCAAGGACATCACGACCCTTGCGTACCTTTTGCGTTTGGTGGCGATGCTACCACCCCCCGAGAATCCTCCTGAAATAGTATTCAACTCTCCGTTGACGGGTACTTCATGCGTCTGCTCTCCTGAGATCGCCTCTCCTTGAGGCTCTTCTGGATTAGCTTCCAAATACTCTTTCAAGAAACCTTCTTTTAGCATCTCGATCAATTGGTGGCCCAGTACTAGGCACTGCTCAATACTGTGCCCGAAGCCTTTGTGGAATTCACACCAAAGGTCTTTTCTTGACCATAGATTTGTGTCGGCCTTTTGGGGAAACCTTAATTTCTCTGATACCTCAGGCAATGCTATCAGCTCCTTGTATGATACCCAGAACTTGGGGCGGGTCTCTTCTTCCCCACCCTTTGTCTTGGGTCCGCTCTTCTTGTATGACATGTGTCTTGAGTTCGCCCTCTTCCTCGTTGAGGTCTCATTGACGCTCAAAGGTCAAGAGGTCTTTACCACTTCTGTTGACTTAGACATTTTGGAATACAACCTACCATTCTTTGTAGCTACAGCCTCCTTGGTGTTAATGTGTGTGACAAATCTCCATCAGATCTCGAAGAACGTCTCTACTGGATTTTTTAATCAAGGAGTCGTTGAATGGTCCCACAACGATTCCTTGCTCAAAGGCGGTGACGTCTTCGTCATGGGTTTGGAGTCTTACCGTGAGCGCCCATAACCTGTTCAAGTATTCCTTCAACGTTTCCCCTCTCTGCCTGACGATGAAGAGGTCATATAACACTGGGGGTCTGACCTGGTTGGCGGCAAACTACTCCCGAAATATCCTGGCGAACTGTGCGAAAGAGGTTACGTGGCCATCAGGGAGTCCACTAAACCACTACAATGTGGTATCTGTGAAAGTACTCATGAACATTTTGCATCGAACAACGTCTAATCCTCCCGAAATGATCATCTAGGCATTAAAGGTCGTGAGATGATTTTCGGGGTCTTCTACCCCCGTAAAGATGATCTTGGGCGCAATGTAATGCGCTGGCACCAATTCATCCATAATCGTTTGTGAAAAGGGCTCAGAGCAATCCCTCACAGGTTGGTTTTCCCCTCTCTCTCTTACCAAACGTGGGTCGCGCTATTGCAAATCTCGGTGTAGGTCTTCATTGCTTTGATGCAACTCCTCACGTAGTCTTTCCTGCTCTTGTCTAGACTGCTCATTAGCCTCTTAGAGATTTCTTATTGTCTCCATGAGTTGTTGCAGTGTGGGAGCCTTGCCTCCTTTTAGTCCCGATGGTACTTTTCTAGTATTCTGCATCTCCGTCTGAGAACTCGAACAAAAAAGTGGATGGGATCAACTTTTAGCGGGCCCCACGGTGGGGGCCAAATGTTCTCACCGATTGACTCTTCTGCTGGTCGACTAGGTTGAACGCCTTCTCTTGGATTTGCCGCAGTTGAGTATTGACTTGTGTCTCTCTATTGAACTGAAACCTGGCTCCGTTGTGATAGAGGGCGTCCTCGTTGTTGATTGCACTCTGACGATCAAGTTAGTAAGGGCTCACAAAAAGTAAACAGTTTTTAGTCTAGTGTGCAAAAACAGTGTACCTTCATCTGGGGTCTTGAACCCCTTATGTAACCGCACGTGCAACAATGAGAGAATAAAATCTTAATTGAAAAAAGAACTGAGCAGATAAAATAATAACAAATAACCCACCTGACATGGGCTTCCATTATTTTGTTATGACTGTACACACTTATCTTTTAGGGTTTTAGCGGCATTTCTCACAATACGTTGTACGTATCCCACATGCAACAAACAAACATACACAATTATCTGTAAGCGCATAGACATAGGTCCCGCTCCTACGTGGGGGCAGCCACATTGTATTTGTTTTCAACGGACTCTTCCATTAGGCCAAGTACTCATAATCTCCACCCAGGCCCAATAGTCGAGCTAACCACTTGCCAGCCCATACCGAGAACTGAGCTATTTCTCAAGATAAACCATTGACCGAGTCCCTGCCCAGTACATGTTTAATTTTATAATAATTACTTTAAAAATTATTTTGAAAATGTAAAACTACTAATAAAATCAATTTGATTTGAAAAAAAAATCAAATCAAATAGAAAAACTGAATATTCAAATTAGTTTTATTTTAATTAAATATAAAATTTAATCAAATTAAATAATATCTTACCATTCCGTTTCTGTTGATCTTTTATCACTTATATTTTTCATTTTGCTATGTTATCTATTAAAAAGTTGAAAATATAAATATTAGAAAACTTATTTGAAAAATATAAAAAATTAAATATATATTTATTTTTAATTAAACAATTTTAAAATAATTAGATATTTATATTCATTTTTAATTAGGAAATTTTAAAATAAATAAATAATTTATTTTTAAAGTATGATTATATAATTTTTTAATACTATTTTTTTTTATAAAATTATAGAAACCTAAGTTAGTAAATAATAAGATAAACATAGAAGGATATTTATATACTAATTTCAAGTGGCAAATATAAGACATTAAAATATAAATCTTCGTTACCTAGCATAGACCGATTAGTTGATGGAGCATCCGGTCAAAGCAATGTTGAGTTTTCTTGATGCTTACTTGGGTAGAATCAGATACAAATGTATGGACCCGACATGCCGAAAACAACTTTTAATACTAAAATAGCAAATTATTGTTATCGGGTCATGCCTTTCGAATTGAAAAATGCGGGGTAACATACCAAGCATTAATGGATAAGGTGTTTAAAGAAAAAAATGGGAGAAAGATAGAGGTTTATGTGAATGACATGATTGTTAAGTCATGTAAGATTGAAGCTCATGCAGTAGCTTTGGAGGAAGTATTCATAACAATAAGGAGGTATGATATGAGGTTAAATCCAGAAAAGTGTATTTTCGGTGTAATAGGAGGGAAGTTTCGAGGAAAAGTCCAAAAAATTTGTAGGAAGTCCAAAGATTAGTTAGAAATTTAACTGTCTTGTCAAGATTTTTACCAGTGTTGGCCGAAAGAACAAAACCAATTATCAAATTGTTAAGAAAAACATAAGCCTTTAACTGGAATAAAAAGTGCAAACAAACTTTCACAATAATAAAGAAGTTATTGGCGGAACCTCCAATCCTTGTGAAACCAATGTTATCCCAACCAATCATTGTTTACCTAGCAACATCTCCTGAAGCAATTGGAGCATAATTAATTCAAGAACTCCCAAAACAAAAACCAATATATTTTGTGAGTTGGGCTTTACAAAGTGTCGAAACTAGATACCAACTTGTAGAGAGAATAACCCTTGTCCTAGTATATACTGCAAGACGTCTCTAACCATATTTTCATAATCATCAAATTATAGTGAGAACTAACTGTCTGATAGCAAAAGTTTTACGAAAACCAAAATTAGCAGGTAACACATGATCAATAGAGCTTTCAGATTTCGAGATAAAATACGAACAGAGTGGAACAATCAAAGCACAATCTCTTGTAGATTTTACAATTGAGTTGCCGACAACAACAATTAAAGAGGAGACATGGTTATTGTATGTAGATGGGTCATCAAACAAGAAGGGAAGTCAAGCTGGGATTGTATTGGAAAGACCAAGACATTTTCAGCTTGAATTATCACTAAGTTTTGAGTTTAACACCTCAAATAATCAAGTAGAGTATGAAGCTTTACTTACATGTTTAATTCTTGTTAGAGACATGAGAGCTATTGTTAGGATATATGGCTTTAAATTAGAGAGAGGGGGGGGGGGTGAATTGTTTAAAGAGAGTTCTCGCAATCTATTGAGCCTTGAAAGAAAATACTTCAAAAATACCTTGATTAAGAAATCAGTTTTTCAAAACACAAAGCCAAAACCACAGCACTGGGAAAACAATCGGTTGTTTCGCAGAAACAATCGGTTGTTTATACCAGTAAACAAATATCAGAACTGAATTCTAAAGAGTTAGGGATAGAGAAAATGTACACAGATGTTTATACTGGTTCACTCCAAACCCAGAGCTACATCCAGTCTTCTCAAAAACCCTGAGGAAATCCACTAAGCAATCACACCTTGATCACTTACACCACAACCAAGAAAGTGACCTTGAACACCTCAAGACACACACTCTTCTTGGCCAACACACCAACACTAAGATCGCTGATCTTGATCCCCTCAAGAACACACAACCAATCTCAGCAAACATAGAGACGAAAACTTGTTTCACAGAGTACAAGGATTACACTTGTTACAGAAGATAATCTGAAATCAATACAAGCAGAATCCTATTCCACAAACTTTGATCAATCACAAACTTTCAGCAATCTCAGCTCTTTGAAAAACTCAAAAACTCTTAGCAAAAACTTGTCAAATATTTTTTTCTCAAATATGTTTTTCTGAATATATTCAAAGATGTAGTTTGTTATCAAATCTTAACAAACTCTTAAATTGCATTAAAAGATTGGTCAAAGCATTTAATGACTGGAGCGTAAGCATTTAAATCATTTAAAGCTTAGTCAAAGATAAAATAGTTTTTCTGTTATGGTCCCAAAACAAACAATCGGTTGTTTCCTCCAATCAATCGGTTGTTTTGGTTCTGAGAGTTCAACCATTTGAAAAACAGTTTTCAATCTTTTCTTAAAACATCTAAGTATAAACAATCGGTTGTTTCGACAAAACAATCGGTTGTTTTAACTTAGTTTGAAAACATTTTACTTTCACAAAGATTGAGAATGCCTATGCTTTAGATTCGATCAAGGGGTGGATTACAACACTCAAACTACCCCAGAACTATACTAAACCAGCACAGCAACAACAAGCACAACCAAGGCTTCAACATCCTTCCAAGGGTTTTGGATTCTTCAAAGCTTGAACATCACTTGGTTCAACAACTATGAAGGTTATTTGCAAAGGCGATTCTCAATTGACAGTAGGGCATATTAAAGGTGAGTATCAGGTAAAAGATCCTTTATTGTTATAATATTATCATAAATTTATGAGTATCATGCAAAAGTTCAACAAAACCGAGATCAAACATAATCCTGAGAGAACAGAACTCAAGAGCATATTCTTTATCTAAGTTAGCAAGCTACAAACGACAAACTCGATACAACTCTATCATACAACAAACTTTGAGTAGTCCGATAGTTGGAGTAGAAAAATGTTTGACAACAAATGAGGCTCAAGATGATTGGATCAAGATGTTTAAAGAATTCATTAAAATTCAAGAGCAAGGAGGTGTCGAGAGTGATGTTAACATTGCAAGAAAGGTAGCAAAATTTGTCATGATAGGGGATGACTTATACAAAAGAGGACAGTCGACTCCGCTATTAAAGTGTCTTTCACAAGAACAAGCCGAATATATTCTTCGAGAGTTACATGAAGGAATGTGTGTATTACATTGTGGTGCCCGAACAATGGCGAAAAAATTTTTACATGCTAGTTACTATTGGCTAACAGTACGAGAAGATTGTAGCACCTTTGTAAGGTCTTGTAGAAGTGTCAAGAATTTGGAAATCTCAATCATATGCCATCTCAAGAGTTTCAAGGTATCATTTCACCATGGCCATTTGCAAAATGGGGAATGGATATTCTATGTCCATTTCCTGTTGGATGAGGTCAAACTAAATTTCTAATTGTGGCGATTGACTATTTAGCGAATTGGATAGAAGAAGAAGCCATGACAAAAAAAACAGCACAACAAGTCCAAACCTTTCTTTGGAAAAATATCCTTTCTAGATTTGGCATACCACATACCATAATAACTGACAATGGTCGACAGTTTACTGATAAAAAACTTGTAGATTTCTATGCAGATTTGGGAATCAAACCGATAACAAGCTCAGTTGAAAATCCACAAACAAATGGACAAGCAGAGTTGGAAAATAAAATATACTTCTATAATTGCGAATAAGGCTTGGAAATGCTAAGGGATTATGGGTAGAAAAGATACCAGAAGTTTTATGGGCCTATAGATGTACACCTCAAACCTCAATTGGTGAAACTCCATTAAGCCCCACGTATGGAACTAATGCAATGATACAAGTGAAAGTTGGAGAACCAACATTACAAATACAAATAGAAGACTTTGGGATTAACGACGAATGGCTCAAAATAGAGTTAGACTTGTTGGAAGAACTTCGAGAGAAAGCAAAGGTCCGAGAAGAATTCATAAAGAGAAGAGCAAGGAAAAGGTTTAATTCTAAAGTGAAATCGAGTAGCTTTAATGAAGGCGATTAGTATGGCGAATGAGAATAGAAGCAAGAAAAGATCCAACCCAAGGAAAGTTTGCTCCTAACTGGGAAGGACCGTTCAGGGTAATTGAAAATTTGCCAAATGGGCTCGCTAGACTTGAGCAGTTGGATGGAAAAATAATTCTGAGAACATGGAATGCAAGTCATTTTATGTTTTATTTCAGTTGGAGAAATTTCAAGATTGTAAAACTTTTTCTCAATTTAGGTCGATTTCACCAAAAACATGAATCCCTCCCGAGACCAGCAATGTATATATTACCTATCGGCCAAGGAAGCTTTCACTCCAAGTGAATCCCCGAGTTTGTATCATTTCAATAAATATCAATATGCAAATCATATTCTATCGTTTACAAAAAAGAAAGAAAACATTAAAAGCTCTCAACATAGGAAGTTTTCACGATTGCTTCTAAAAATGGATGTTTTCTCATAGATGCCCAAAAAAATGTGCTTGATATTTCTTGTTGCCTTCTATGTGTTGTTTCAAAATTTTCTTCATATGTACTTTGATGGGCATGTCTTCCCTTATCAACAATTTCCAAGGAAGTTGTAATAGGCGTTGTTTCTTTATTTTTTAATTTTTGCTTGATATATGCAGTTGGTCTCGGTTCTCTCGGACAAGTGGGTGTACCTGCAAGGTATTCCAATGATGATGTCAAAATCAATTAGATTAAGTAATAATATCTAAAAGATACTCCACTTACCTGTTAATCAAGTCACCTATTTATACTGTTTTTTATTGGGCTTTTACATTTTGTACATTGTATTTACTGAGTGTATTCTTAATATTTTGGACTTAACCTTCAGGCTTTAGTACAATATCAAGGTTGGTCATTCTTTTACATTTTCTAATTTTATAATTAAAATCCTCCATCCCATATTAATCACATGGTATTTTCATGACTAAGAGTTCCTTGTGATTACGAGCTTTCAGCCTTTCGGCCTTTCGGATATTATCAATAATGGCTTTTACCTGGACAATACAGGTTTATTCGTCTTTTTTTTTAGCACATAGACAAATACTTTAGGCATGAGCATGTTTGATGTCTTAGCCTCTTGCAAAGATAGACCTACTAGTGCATCACTACTCATCGAACTTTCTAACATGGGAGATGGGATATTGGGAATTCCTAATGGAAGAGGCCCAAGCTCATGCCCTAGTTCAGGCCCAACAACTAGGTGCATGGCAAAGATGATTCAAGAAGATTGGGACTCTACTACTCATGGCAGAGAAACTTTTCTTTATATGTTCAAAGAGCACCACAAAAAGTAAAGCCCAAGCCATGGGAGCAAGTTTCTTTATTTGTTATTTTAGTAGAATAGGGTTCCTTTAGCATAATAGGGAAGGTGTGCTTATCATTGTAGCTTGGGTAGAGCCTTTTAGGGTAGGAAGTTAACCTAGCTTCTAGAACTTTGCTCCTAGGGTGCGACCTTAACTTTAGTCAATATCCTAGCAGCCCCTCTTTTGTGTATTCCCCATCCTACCCTTGCTCCTTTCTCTCCAAGGCACCATATCCTATAAATAGGGTGCTTTGGCTCATTTTTTGTAAGATCAATTTAATGAGTAAAATGCTGCCAAATATTGCAAGCAACTACTCCCTTGTCTAGTCTCTCTAGGTTAGACACTTTGGTCTTCATATCCACCTTTCTCCAAGTGATATGGCCCAACAAATTACTCTCCATACCTTCATGCACCTACAAGGAACCTATAGATCTATATGAGCCCTCCTTGATCCATCACATCCATTACTCCCGTCACCCTTTTCAAATCTCCAAGAAGAAGAATCGGTCATGAAGTGAAACCCATCATTTGGTATCTAGCGCCAAGGTTCTTCAAGAGATAAGTGTTCTCTTCATTTTATTTTTTAGTATTCTTAATTTCCATGTTGTCATATGTTGTTTGGTTGTCTTGTTGCTTTAATCTTATTTTTAGTTCATATTGCTGTACAGTTTTGTTTTGGTTCAAATTGTTCTTGAGCTTCCAAACTGTTTTTAGGTTCCATTGAGTATTTTCTGTTGGCTGTTTTGTTTTTAATTTTATTTAAATCTTATTGATGTTTTAATTGGTGCAAAGTGTTTGTGGTTGAGTCTTTTTTATTTTTGAATCCATACAAGTTTTGTCAAAGCCATGTTCATCCTATAATGTCATAAATTCCAAGTGGTGCATTTTATTGTTGATTTGGTTGCTTGATTTTGATTTTGAGTGCAGTTTATATTTCTATTTTTGAAGCTTTGGTGCCTTTTATATTTTCATATTTGAGTTCATACTTGTGTGTTAGTTCCATACAAGTTCTTTTTCAATCATTTCCATTGTGTTTTTGAAGTTTCCTAGACGTTTTCTAATTCATAGTTAGGATTTCTCTGTTTTCATTATTACTGTGTTGGCTGGAATCTTTCCCAGAAATTAATTCTATGGGTTTAAAATTCTGAAATTTTGGATTTGAGTGTTTGATGTGTTGAGAAAAATTGAAAAAAAGAAATTGTATCGTACGGTCCTCGGGCGTTGACCAAAGTCAACATGGTGGGACCCAGAGCGAGGAATCCACTAGAAGCACAACAAAGCAAGAGAGGGAGTTTCTTTAAGGTCCACGGTGTTAGAATGTATGGCTTTAAACTAGAGGGGGGGGGGGTGAATGGTTTAAAGAGGGATTTCGAAAACTTTTAAGCCTTGAATGAAATTACTTCGAGAATATCTTGATTAAGAAATCAGTTTTTCAAAACACAAAGCAAAAAGCACAGCACCAGAAAAACAATCGGTTGTTTCGCAGAAACAATCGATTGTTTATACCAGTTTACAAATATCAGAACTGAATTTAAAGAGTTAAGGGATAGAGAAAATGCACACAAAGATTTATACTGGTTCACTCTAAACCCATAGCTACATCCAGTCTTCTCAGAAACCACTGAGGAACACCACTAAGTAATCAAACCTAGATCACTTACAACACAACCAAGAAAGTGACCTTGATCCCCTCAAGACACACACTTCTCTTGGCCAACACACCAACACTAAGAATGCTGATCTTGATCCCCTCAAGAACACACAACACTTCTCAGCAAACACACAAAGATTCTTGTTCAACAGATACAAGGATTACACTTGTTACAGAAGCAATTCTGAAATCAATACAAGCAGAAATCCTATCTCACACTCTTTGATCAATCTCAATCTCTAAGCAATCTCAACTCTTTGAAAATCTCAAAATCTTATGTTAGTTCTTAAAACTCAAATCTGTTTTTCTGAATATATTCAAAGATGTTGTTTGTTATCAAATCTTAACAAACTATTCATTGCATTTAAAGATTGGTCAAAGCATTAAAGACTGAAGCGTAATCAGTTAGAAAATCATTTAATGCTTAGTCAAAGCACTAACCACTTTTCTGTTATGGTACCAAAACAAACAATCGGTTGTTTCCACGAATCAATCGGTTGTTTTGGTTTTGACAGCAAGTCAACCATAAAAACAGTTTTCAATCTTTTCTAAAAACACCTAAGTATAAAACAATCGGTTGTTTCGACAAAACAATCGGTTGTTTTTCACTTAGTTTGAAAAACACTTTTTCTTTTAAAAAGATTGAGAATGCCTATGCTTTGGATTCAATCAAGAGTGGATTACATAAACAATCTACCCCAGATCCTATCTAAGACAGCTCAGTGTTAGAATAGATGGCTTTAAACTAGAGGGGGGGGGGTGAATTGTTTAAAGAGGATTTTCGTAAACTTTTAAAACAATAATGAATTTATCTCAGGAAACAATTGATTCAAAAATCCAGTTCGCCAAAACAGCAAGCAAAAGCTGTAGTACTAGAAAAACAATCGGTTGTTTATACCAGCAAACAACAAATAAAATTGAATTTAAAGAGTTAGAGATAGAGAGATTGTACACAGTTGTTTATACTGGTTCACTCCAAACCCAGAGCTACATCCAATCTTCTCAGAAACCCTGAGGAAATCCACTAAGCAACCACACCTTGATCACTTACACAACAACCAAGAAAATGACCTTGAACACCTCAAGAAACACACTCTCCTTGGCCAACACACCTACACCAAGATTGCTGATCTTGATCCCCTCAAAAACACACAGCCAATCTTAGCAAACATAGAAGCGAAACTTGTTTCACAGAGAATACAAGGATTACACTTGTTACAGAAGATAATCTGAAACCAATACAAGCAGAATCCTATTCCACAACTTTGATCAATCACAAACTCTTTACAATCTCAGCTCTTTGAAAAACTCAAAAACTCTTAGCAAAAACTTGTCAAAGATTAATTGTCAAATCTGTTTTTCTGAATTTATTCAAAGATATAGTTTGTTATCAAATCTTAACAAACTCTTAAATTGCATTAAAAGATTGGTCAAAGCATTTAATGACAGGAGCGTAAGCAGTTAAAACATTTAAAGCTCAGTCAAAGATAAAACAATTTTTCTGTTATGGTCCCAAAACATACAATCGGTTGTTTCCTCGAATCAATCAGTTGTTTTTGTTCTTAACAGTTCAACCATTTTAAAAACAGTGTTCAATCCTTTTCTCAAAACACCTAAGTATAAACAATCGGTTGTTTCGATAAAACAATCGGTTGTTTTAACTTAGTTTGAAAACATTTTACTTTCACAAAGATTGAGATTGCTAATGCTTTAGATTTAATCAAAGGGTGGATTACAACATATAAACTACCCCAGAACTAAGCTAAACTAGCACAACAACACCAAGCACAACAGAGGCTTCAACATCCTTCAAAGGGTTTGGATTCTTCAAAGCTTGAACACCACTTGGTTCAACAATCTCCCCCTATTTGATGAAGAAAAATCCTTGATGCTTGTGTTGTACCTGATTAAATCTGAAGCAGTTCCTGCAAGATACAGTTTTGAACAAAGCATAGAACTTCTGATATTTGATTAGCACAGATAAACAGTAATAAACTTCAAAGCTAAATATCAGAAAAAAAATATTACATTCCAAACTGTTTTAACAATAAAAAACGAAATTTAAACACAGAAACACAACATATATCTCCCCCTATTTGTCTTCACAAATAGACAAAGAGAAGAGATAAAACAAGATATTGTTTTGATTACATCAGAATTAAAGCAGTAACAGCAGAAGGAAAGAAATTTAAAAAACCAGATAAACAGCCAAAAACAATCGATTGTTCCGATAACCAATCGGTTGTTTTTCCTTTATTCTTCTTCATCTGAAGATCAAAGATTTGGTTCTGGACAGCTTCAATCTGTTCATCCAGAGTCATGAACCTTGCATCCATGTTGTTGAATCTGTTATCAATGTTCTGGAAGTTGCTAACACACAGATCATGAAGATTCCTTTGATTCTCCCCAAAAGTATCAAGCCTATTGACCATGTATATTTCAAAAGAAGACATGGTTGACATTCCATCTTCCTGATCTCTAGCACCAGCACTAGGTCCAGCATCTTGATAATCTTCAGGTGGATCTTCATGTTGAACATCCATATAAGCAGGTTCATCTTGTTCAAGATTAGCAGCACCACTAGATGAGGCACCATGATCACCATCCTTGCTTATCCATTTTCCACCTACTTTTGTAAAACCCATTTTGCTGAGTGATCCATTGTTCAACTCTTGAGTTGACTTGACCAACTCAGATGTTTCATCTTCAAGGTTAACTTCAAAATATAGTAGAAATTTAGATACCAAAACAGCATATGGATAATGATAATCACCTAACCTCATGGCTTTTTGCATGAGTTCTTTAATGATGTGGATCCAATTGATTTTGATTTTCTTGGTGATGCAGAAGATATAAACCAGATCTTATTCAGTTAGAACAGAATGATTACTCCCCCTTGGAGTTAGAATCCAAGTCACAATGAGAGCAAGCAATCTCTCATCAAGCTTTAGACCTCTAACCGAGCATGTACTTACTTGAGCATGTTTATTCTTCAAGCAACTCTTGTAGAATTGGATTTTGTTAAAATCCTCCACCACTCCAAGGTTTCCCTTGTTGATTCTAAGACTAGAGAACTTGAGACCAGCAACAACAGTCCATACTTCATGAGTTATCTCCATTTCTACACCCTTCACATGAGAAACTAGATTGTTTCCCTCAAACTTTAGGTTTGTGTAGAACACCCTCACCAAATCTGGATATATGTTTCCCTTCATCTACAGGAACTTTCTGAGAGATTGATCCTTGAGCAGTCTTCTCACATTATCAAGCTTTTGACTTTTCAGCCAATCAAAGCATACAACCTTGGGGTTGTTTATCTTCTTGATACTTGTTTCATACCTATACTTCTCAATTAGATCATTGTCTCCAGAAAACCAGCCTTCTAGCCTTCCTCCAGACCTTACAGCTCTGGATTTGACTCTCTTTGAAGTGGGAGGAGTTGATTCCATGATTGCAGAGACGAAAATAGAGAGGAGCTCTCTTCACAGATTTTTGCAAGAGATGTTGCAATTGGTTGTTCTTGTGGAAAAGATCAGCTGCACCAGATTTTATAGCAGAAAATGAATCAATTAGCATTTAATTTTTTCAGTGGGTACCTGATTTTCAAAGAGAGAGGACTTGACTATGCTCTGCATAGAAAATGTCAGAAAAAGCTGAGAATCACATGGTCTTCACATGTGATCTTTGACTAGTCATTAAGGCTCTTGAATTTCCAAGATTTTGGAATATTCTCCTTTATGACTATTGTAACTTCTCTCTGAACATGTTCTTAGCAATCTTAGCAAACACAGAAACGAAACTTGTTTCACAGAGAATACAAGGATTACACTTGTTACAGAAGATAATCTGAAATCAATACAAGCAGAATCCTATTCCACAACTTTGATCAATCACAAACTCTTTACAATCTCAGCTCTTTGAAAAACTCAAAAACTCTTAGCAAAAACTTGTCAAAGATTACTTGTCAAATCTGTTTTTCTGAATTTATTCAAAGATATAGTTTGTTATCAAATCTTAACAAACTCTTAAATTGCATTAAAAGATTGGTCAAAGCATTTAATGACTAGAGCGTAAGCAGTGAAAACATTTAAAGCTCAGTCAAAGATAAAACAATTTTTCTGTTATGGTCCCAAAACAAACAATCGGTTGTTTCCTCGAATCAATCGGTTGTTTTGGTTCTTAACAGTTCAACCATTTTAAAAACAATTTTCAATCCTTTTCTCAAAACACCTAATTATAAACAATCGGTTGTTTCGACAAAACAATCAGTTGTTTTAACTTAGTTTGAAAACATTTTACTTTCACAAAGATTGAGATTACTAATGCTTTAGATTTAATCAAAGGGTGGATTACAACATATAAACTACCCCAGAACTAAGCTAAACCAGCACAGCAACACCAAGCACAGCAGAGGCTTCAACATCCTTTAAAGGGTTTAGATTCTTCAAAGCTTGAACACCACTTGGTTCAACATTTAGCAACAGCAAGTACAACCTAGCCTTCAACATCCTTCAAAGGGTTTGGATTCTTCAAAGCTTGAACACCACTTGGTTGAACAATCTCCCCCTATTTGATGAAGACAAATCCCTGGTGCTTGTGTTTGAACTGATTGAATTTGAAGCAGTACCTGCAAAACTAGCATATATACAGTCTAATGCTTCTTACAGCAGCATGTTAGATTTTCACACTTTTAAAACATAAAATTTGATAAACAATCAGTTGTTTACTCGAAACAATCGGTTGTTTCTATCAGCAGCAGCAGAAACCATTTTTATATCAGAGATTTTAACATAATTAAACAGTTTCAGTTAAGGATACACAAGACCAATTGATTCTCCCCCTATTGTCTTCACAAATAGATTTAATAGTAACAACACAAATTTAGGAGAGATTATTAAGATCAAGGATACCTAGCTCATTTCTTAGGAAGAAAAACCTCTCTTTTGGTAGTGGTTTCGTGAAGATATCAGCTAATTGCAGTTTGGTCTCCACAAACTTCACTTTACAGTTCCCATTGTTTACATGATCCCTGATGAAATGATGCCTTATCTCAATATGTTTGGTCCTTGAGTGCTGAATTTGATTTTTGGTAAGATTGATGGCACTTGTGTTATCACACATCAAAGGGACTTTGCTGATTTGTATTCCAAAGTCTGCTAGTTGTTGTTTGAGCCATAGAATTTGTGCACAGCAGCTACCAACAGCTATATACTCAGCCTCAACAGTAGAGAGAGCAACACATGCTTGCTTCTTGCTATGCCATGAGATTAGGCTTGAGCCAAGGAGGTGGCAAGTGCCACTTGTGCTCTTTCTATCTAGCTTTCAACCTGCAAATTCAGAATTTGAATAACCAATTAAATGAATTGGAGAGTGAGAAGGATACCATAACCCAAATGATGTTCCTTTGAGATATTTCAGAATTCTTTTTGCAGCTTTGAAGTGTGACTCTTTAGGATTTGCTTGATATCTAGCACAAAGACACACCGCAAACATGATGTCCGACCTACTAGCTGTTAGATAAAGCAAAGAGCCAATCAATCCTCTGTATTTGGTTTGATCTACACTCTTTCCAGCAGAATCAACATCCATGTAGCAGCTTGATGGCATTGGAGTGCTAGCTTCTTTGCAACTCTCCATTTCAAATTTCTTGAGAATCTCTTTGCAATACTTTGATTGACATAGAAAGATCCCATCCTTTGTTTGCTTAACCTGCAATCCAAGAAAGAAAGACAATTCTCCCATCATAGACATTTCAAACTCACCTTTGATTGCAACCACAAATTCTTCACACAAACTATCTTGTGTAGCACCAAAGATGATGTCATCAACATATATTTACACAAGAATTATTTCTGAATTTGACTTTTTGATGAAGAGAGTCTTGTCTACCATTCCCTTTTCATAACCATGAGACAGCAGAAAGTTGCTAAGCCTTTCATACCACTGCCTTGGAGCTTGCTTCAGTCCATACAAAGCTTTCTTCAACTTGTTTCCCTTTTTGGCATGCTTCACAATGGTCACTTCTAATAGAGCCTATGTTGCAGTTCTTTGTATTTTGCAACCTTCTTGCTAGCTTCTTGAATGCAGAAAAGGCATCACTCTTTGATTCCAAGAAAAGAGTCCAAGTGAACCTAGAAAAGTTATCAACAATAACAAGAGCATAATAATTTCCACCAAGACTCATAGTTCTTGAGGGTCCAAAGAGATCCATGTGAAGAAGTTAAAGGGGTTTTAAAGAAGAAACAACATTAAAAAGAACTTTTCACTTGTTTCCCTTTTTGGCATGCTTCACAATGGTCACTTCAAATAGAGCCTATGTTGCAGTTCTTTGTATTTTGCAACCTTCTTGCTAGCTTCTTGAATGCAGAAAAGGCATCACTCTTTGATTCCAAGAAAAGAGTCCAAGTGAACCTAGAAAAGTTATCAACAATAACAAGAACATAATAATTTCCACCAAGACTCATAGTTCTTGAGGGTCCAAAGAGATCCATGTGAAGAAGTTCAAGGGGTTTTAAAGAAGAAACAACATTAAAAAGAACTTTTCACTTGTTTCCCTTTTTGGCATGCTTCACAATGGTCACTTCTAATAGAGCCTATGTTGCAGTTCTTTGTATTTTTCAACCTTCTTGCTAGCTTCTTGAATGCAGAAAAGGCATCACTCTTTGATTCCAAGAAAAGAGTCCAAGTGAACCTAGAAAAGTTATCAACAATAACAAGAGCATATTAATTTCCGCCAAGACTCATAGTTCTTGAGGGTCCAAAGAGATCCATGTGAAGAAGTTCAAGGGGTTTTAAAGAAGAAACAACATTAAAAAGAACTTTTCACTTGTTTCCCTTTTTCGCATGCTTCACAATGGTCACTTCTAATAGAGCCTATGTTGCAGTTCTTTGTAATTTGCAACCTTATTGCTAGCTTCTTGAATGCAGAAAAGGCATCACTCTTTGATTCCAAGAAAAGAGTCCAAGTGAACCTAGAAAAGTTATCAACAATCACAAGAGCATAATAATTTCCACCAAGACTCATAGTTCTTGAGGGTCCAAAGAGATCCATGTGAAGAAGTTCAAGGGGTTTTAAAGAAGAAACAACATTAAAAAGAACTTTTCACTAGTTTCCCTTTTTGGCATGCTTCACAATGGTCACTTTTAATAGAGCCTATGTTGCAGTTCTTTGTATATTGCAACCTTCTTGCTAGCTTCTTGAAGGCAGAAATGGCATCACTCTTTGATTCCAAGAAAAGAGTCCAAGTGAACCTAGAAAAGTTATCAACAATAACAAGAGCATAATAATTTCCACCAAGACTCATAGTTCTTGTGGGTCCAAAGAGATCAATGTGAAGAAGTTCAAGGGGTTTTAAAGAAGAAACAACATTAAAAATAACTTTTCACTTGTTTCCCTTTTTGGCATGGTTCACAATGGTCACTTCTAATAGAGCCTATGTTGCAGATCTTTCTATATTGCAACCTTCTTGCTAGCTTCTTGAATGCAGAAATGGCATCACTCTTTGATTCCAAGAAAAGAGTCCAAGTGAACCTAGAAAAGTTATCAACAATCACAAGAGCATAATAATTTCCACCAAGACTCATAGTTCTTGAGGGTCCAAAGAGATCCATGTGAAGAAGTTCAAGGGGTTTTAAAGAAGAAACAACATTAAAAAGAACTTTTCACTTGTTTCCCTTTTTGGCATGCTTCACAATGGTCACTTCTAATAGAGCCTATGTGGCAGTTCTTTGTATTTTGCAACCTTCTTGCTAGCTTCTTGAATGCAGAAAAGGCATCACTCTTTGATTCCAAGAAAAGAGTCCAAGTGAACCTAGAAAAGTTATCAACAATAACAGGAGCATAATAATTTCCACCAAGACTCATAGTTCTTGTGGGTCCAAAGAGATCCATGTGAATAAGTTCAAGGGGTTTTAAAGAAGAAACAACATTAAAAAGAACTGTTCACTTGTTTCCCTTTTTGGCATGCTTCACAATGGTCACTTCTAATAGAGCCAATGTTGCAGTTCTTTGTATTTTGCAACCTTCTTGCTAGCTTATTGAAGGCAGAAAAGGCATCACTCTTTGATTCCAAGAAAAGAGTCCAAGTGAACCTAGAAAAGTTATCAACAATAACAGGAGCATAATAATTTCCACCAAGACTCATAGTTCTTGTGGGTCCAAAGAGATCCATGTGAAGAAGTTCAAGGGGTTTTAAAGAAGAAACAACATTAAAAAGAACTGTTCACTTGTTTCCCTTTTTGGCATGCTTCACAATGGTCACTTCTAATAGAGCCAATGTTGCAGTTCTTTGTATTTTGCAACCTTCTTGCTAGCTTCTTGAATGCAGAAAAGGCATCACTCTTTGATTCCAAGAAAAGAGTCCAAGTGAACCTAGAAAAGTTATCAACAATAACAGGAGCATAATAATTTCCACCAGGACTCATAGTTCTTGTGGGTCCAAAGAGATCCATGTGAAGAAGTTCAAGGGGTTTTAAAGAAGAAACAACATTAAAAGGAACTTTTCACTTGTTTCCCTTTTTGGCATGCTTCACAATGGTCACATCTAATAGAGTCTATGTTGCAGTTCTTTGTATTTTGCAACCTTCTTGCTAGCTTCTTGAATGCAGAAAAGGCATCACTCTTTGATTCCAAGAAAAGAGTCCAAGTGAACCTAGGAAAGTTATCAACAATAACAAGAGCATAATAATTTCCACCAAGACTCATAGTTCTTGAGGGTCCAAAGAGATCCATGTGAAGAAGTTCAAGGGGTTTTAAAGAAGAAACAACATTAAAAAGAACTTTTCACTTGTTTCCCTTTTTGGCATGCTTCACAATGGTCACTTCTAATAGAGCCTATGTGGCAGTTCTTTGTATTTTGCAACCTTCTTGCTAGCTTCTTGAATGCAGAAAAGGCATCACTCTTTGATTCCAAGAAAAGAGTCCAAGTGAACCTAGAAAAGTTATCAACAATAACAGGAGCATAATAATTTCCACCAAGACTCATAGTTCTTGTGGGTCCAAAGAGATCCATGTGAATAAGTTCAAGGGGTTTTAAAGAAGAAACAACATTAAAAAGAACTGTTCACTTGTTTCCCTTTTTGGCATGCTTCACAATGGTCACTTCTAATAGAGCCAATGTTGCAGTTCTTTGTATTTTGCAACCTTCTTGCTAGCTTATTGAAGGCAGAAAAGGCATCACTCTTCGATTCCAAGAAAAGAGTCCAAGTGAACCTAGAAAAGTTATCAACAATAACAGGAGCATAATAATTTCCACCAAGACTCATAGTTCTTGTGGGTCCAAAGAGATCCATGTGAAGAAGTTCAAGGGGTTTTAAAGAAGAAACAACATTAAAAAGAACTGTTCACTTGTTTCCCTTTTTGGCATGCTTCACAATGGTCACTTCTAATAGAGCCAATGTTGCAGTTCTTTGTATTTTGCAACCTTCTTGCTAGCTTATTGAAGGCAGAAAAGGCATCACTCTTTGATTCCAAGAAAAGAGTCCAAGTGAACCTAGAAAAGTTATCAACAATAACAAGAGCATAATAATTTCCACCAAGACTCAAAGTTCTTGAGGGTCCAAAGAGATCCATGTGAAGAAGTTCAAGGTGTTTTAAAGAAGAAACAACATTAAAAAGAACTTTTCACTTGTTTCCCTTTTTGGCATGCTTCACAATGGTCACTTCTAATAGAGCCTATGTTGCAAGTCTTTGTATTTTGCAACCTTCTTGCTAGCTTCTTGAATGCAGGAAAGGCATCACTTTTTGATTCCAAGAAAAGAGTCCAAGTGAACCAAGAAAAGTTATCAACAATAACAAGAGCATAATAATTTCCACCAAGACTCATAGTTCTTGAGGGTTCAAAGAGATCCATGTGAAGAAGTTCAAGGGGTTTTAAAGAAGAAACAACATTAAAAGGAACTTTTCACTTGTTTCCCTTTTTGGCATGCTTCACAATGGTCACATCTAATAGAGCCTATGTTGCAGTTCTTTGTATTTTGCAACCTTCTTGTTAGCTTCTTGAATGCAGAAAAGGCATCACTCTTTGATTCCAAGAAAAGAGTCCAAGTGAACCTAGAAAAGTTATCAACAATAACAAGAGCATAATAATTTCCACCAAGACTCATTGTTCTTGTGGGTCCAAAGAGATCCATGTGAAGAAGTTCAAGGGGTTTTAAAGAAGAAACAACATTAAAAAGAACTTTTCACTTGATTCCCTTTTTGGCATGCTTTACAACGGTCACTTCTAATAGAGCCTATGTTGCAGTTCTTTGTATTTTGCAACCTTCTTGCTAGCTTCTTGAATGCAGAAAAGGCATCACTCTTTGATTCCAAGAAAAGAGTCCAAGTGAACCTAGAAAAGTTATCAACAATAACAAGAGCATAATAATTTCCGCCAAGACTCATAGTTCTTGAGGGTCCAAAGAGATCCATGTGAAGAAGTTCAAGGAGTTTTAAAGAAGAAACAACATTAACAAGAACTTTTCACTTGTTTCCCTTTTTGGCATGCTTCACAATGGGCACTTCTAATAGAGCCTTTGTTGCAGTTCTTTGTATTTTGCAACCTTCTTGCTAGCTTCTTGAATGCAGAAAAGGCATCACTCTTTGATTCCAAGAAAAGAGTCGAAGTGAACCTAGAAAAGTTATCAACAATAACAAGAGCATAATAATTTCCACCAAGACTCAGTTCTTGTGGGTCCAAAGAGATCCATGTGAAGAAGTTCAAGGGGTTTTAAAGAAGAAACAACATTAACAAGAACTTTTCACTTGTTTCCCTTTTTGGCTTGCTTCACAATGGTCACTTCTAATAGAGCCTATGTTGCAGTTCATTGTATTTTGCAACCTTCTTGCTAGCTTCTTGAATGCAGAAAAGGCATCACTCTTTGATTCCAAGAAAAGAGTCCAAGTGAACCTAGAAAAGTTATCAACAATAACAAGAGCATAATAATTTCCACCAAGACTCATAGTTCTTGAGGGTCCAAAGAGATCCATGTGAAGAAGTTCAAGGGGTTTTAAAGAAGAAACAACATTAAAACGAACTTTTCACTTCTTTCCCTTTTTGGCATGCTTCACAATGGTCACTTCTAATAGGGCCTATGGTACAGAAAAGGCATGACTCTTTGATTCCAAGAAAAGAGTCCAAGTGAACCTAGAAAATTTATCAACAATAACAGGAGCATAATAATTTCCACAAAGACTCATAGTTCTTGTGGGTCCAAAGAGATCCATGTGAAGAAGTTCAAGGGGTTTTAAAGAAGAAACAACATTAACAAGAACTTTTCACTTGTTTCCCTTTTTGGCATGCGTCACAATGGTCACTTCTAATAGAGCCTATGTTGCAGTTCTTTGTATTTTGCAACCTTCTTGCTAGCTTCTTGAATGCAGAAAAGGCATCACTCTTTGATTCCAAGAAAAGAGTTCAAGTGAACCTAGAAAAGTTATCAACAATAACAAGAGCATAATAATTTCCACCAAGACTCATAGTTCTTGAGGGTCCAAAGAGATCCATGTGAATAAGTTCAAGGGGTTTGAAAGAAGAAACAACATTAACAAGAACTTTTGACTTGTTTCCCTTTTCGGCATGCTTCACAAAGGTCACTTCTAATTGAGCCTATGTTGCAGTTCTTTGTATTTTGCAACCTTCTTGCTAGCTTCTTGAATGCAGAAAAGGCATCACTCTTTGATTCCAAGAAAAGAGTCCAAGTGAACCTAGAAAAGTTATCAACAATAACAAGAGCATAATAATTTCCACCAAGACTCATAGTTCTTGTGGGTCCAAAGAGATCCATGTGAATAAGTTCAAGGGGTTTTAAAGAAGAGACAACATTAACAAGAAATTTTCACTTGTTTCCCTTTTTGGCATGCATCACAATGGTCACTTCTAATAGAGCCTATGTTGCAGTTCTTTGTATTTTGCAACCTTCTTGCTAGCTTCTTGAATGCAGAAAAGGCATCACTCTTTGATTCCAAGAAAAGAGTCCAAGTGAACCTAGAAAAGTTATCAACAATAACAAGAGCATAATAATTTCCACCAAGACTCATAGTTATTGAGGGTCCAAAGAGATCCATGTGAAGAAGTTCAAGGGGTTTTAAAGAAGAAACAACATTAACAAGAACTTTTGACTTGTTTCCCTTTTTGGCATGCTTCACAATGGTCACTTCTAATAGAGCCTATGTTGCAGTTCTTTGTATTTTGCAACCTTCTTGCTAGCTTCTTGAATGCAGAAAAGGCATCACTCTTTGATTCCAAGAAAAGAGTCCAAGTGAACCTAGAAAAGTTATCAACAATAACAAGAGCATAATAATTTCCGCCAAGACTCATAGTTCTTGAGGGTCCAAATAGATCCATGAGAAGAAGTTCAAGGGGTTTCAAAGAAGAAACAACATGAAAAAGAATCTTTCACTTGTTTCCCTTTTTGGCATGCTTCACAATGGTCACTTCTAATAGAGCCTATGTTGCAGTTCTTTGTATTTTGAAACATTCTTGCTAGCTTCTTGAATGCAGAAAAGGCATCACTCTTTGATTCCAAGAAAAGAGTTCAAGTGAACCTAGAAAAGTTATCAACAATAACAAGAGCATATTAATTTCCGCCAACACTCCTAGTTCTTGAGGGTCCAAAGAGATCCATGTGAATAAGTTCAAGGGGTTTTAAAGAAGAAACAACATTATAAAGAACTTTTCACTTGTTTCCCTTTTTGGCATGCTTCACAATGGTCACTTCTAATAGAGCCTATGTTGCAGTTCTTTGTATTTTGCAACCTTCTTGCTAGCTTCTTGAATGCAGAAAAGGCATCACTCTTTGATTCCAAGAAAAGAGTCCAAGTGAACCTAGAAAAGTTATCAACAATAACAAGAGCATAATAATTTCCACCAAGACTCATAGTTCTTGAGGGTCCAAATAGATCCATGAGAAGAAGTTCAAGGGGTTTCAAAGAAGAAACAACATTAAAAAGAACTTTTCACTTGTTTCCCTTTTTGGCATGCTTCACAATGGTCACTTCTAATAGAGCCTACGTTGCAGTTCTTTGTATTTTGCAACCTTCTTGCTAGCTTCTTGAATGCAGAAAAAGCATCACTCTTTGATTCCAAGAAAAGAGTCCAAGTGAACCTAGAAAAGTTATCAACAATAACAAGAGCATAATAATTTCCACCAAGACTCATAGTTCTTGACGGTCCAAAAAGATCCATGAGATGAAGTTCAAGGGGTTTCAAAGAAGAAACAACATTAAAAAGAACTTTTCACTTGTTTCCCTTTTTGGCATGCTTCCCAATGGTCACTTCTAATAGAGCCTATGTTGCAGTTCTTTGTATTTTGAAACCTTCTTGCTAGCTTCTTGAATGCAGAAAAGGCATCACTCTTTGATTCCAAGAAAAGAGTTCAAGTGAACCTAGAAAACTTATCAACAATAACAACAGCATATTAATTTTCGCCAAGACTCCTAGTTCTTGAGGGTCCAAAGAGATCCATGTGAATAAGTTCAAGGGGTTTTAAAGAAGAAACAACATTAAAAAGAAGTTTTCACTTGTTTCCCTTTTTGGCATGCTTCACAATGGTCACTTCTAATAGAGCCTATGTTGCAGTTCTTTGTATTTTGCAACCTTCTTGCTAGCTTCTTGAATGCAGAAAAGGCATCACTCTTTGATTCCAAGAAAAGAGTTCAAGTGAACCTAGAAAAGTTATCAACAATAACAAGAGCATATTAATTTTCGCCAAGACTTATAGTTCTTGAGGGTCCAAAGAGATCCATGTGAATAAGTTCAAGGGGTTTGAAAGAAGAAACAACATTAACAAGAACTTTTCACTTGTTTCCCTTTTCGGCATGCTTCACAAAGGTCACTTCTAATTGAGCCTATGTTGCAGTTCTTTGTATTTTGCAACCTTCTTGCTAGCTTTATTGAATGCAGAAAAGGCATCACTCTTTGATTCCAAGAAAAGAGTCCAAGTGAACCTAGAAAAGTTATCAACAATAACAAGAGCATAATAATTTCCACCAAGACTCATAGTTCTTGTGGGTCCAAAGAGATCCATGTGAAGAAGTTCAAGGGGTTTTAAAGAAGAGACAACATTAACAAGAAATTTTCACTTGTTTCCCTTTTTGGCATGCATCACAATGGTCACTTCTAATTGAGCCTATGTTGCAGTTCTTTGTATTTTGCAACCTTCTTGCTAGCTTCTTGAATGCAGAAAAGGCATCACTCTTTGATTCCAAGAAAAGAGTTCAAGTGAACCTAGCAAAGTTATCAACAATAACAAGAGCATATTAATTTCCGCCAAGACTCCTAGTTCTTGAGGGTCCAAAGAGATCCATGTGAATAAGTTCAAGGGGTTTTAAAGAAGAAACAACATTAACAAGAACTTTTCACTTGTTTCCCTTTTTGGCATGCTTCACAATGGTCATTTCTAATTGAGCCTATGTTGCAGTTCTTTGTATTTTGCAACCTTCTTGCTAGCTTCTTGAATGCAGAAAAGGCATCACTCTTTGATTCCAAGAAAAGAGTTCAAGTGAACCTAGAAAAGTTATCAACAATAACAAGAGCATATTAATTTTCGCCAAGACTTATAGTTCTTGAGGGTCCAAAGAGATCCATGTGAATAAGTTCAAGGGGTTTGAAAGAAGAAACAACATTAACAAGAACTTTTCACTTGTTTCCCTTTTCGGCATGCTTCACAAAGGTCACTTCTAATTGAGCCTATGTTGCAGTTCTTTGTATTTTGCAACCTTCTTGCTAGCTTATTGAATGCAGAAAAGGCATCACTCTTTGATTCCAAGAAAAGAGTCCAAGTGAACCTAGAAAAGTTATCAACAATAACAAGAGCATAATAATTTCCACCAAGACTCATAGTTCTTGTGGGTCCAAAGAGATCCATGTGAAGAAGTTCAAGGGGTTTTAAAGAAGAGACAACATTAACAAGAAATTTTCACTTGTTTCCCTTTTTGGCATGCATCACAATGGTCACTTCTAATGAGCCTATGTTGCAGTTCTTTGTATTTTGCAACCTTCTTGCTAGCTTCTTGAATGCAGAAAAGGCATCACTCTTTGATTCCAAGAAAAGAGTTCAAGTGAACCTAGCAAAGTTATCAACAATAACAAGAGCATATTAATTTCCGCCAAGACTCCTAGTTCTTGAGGGTCCAAAGAGATCCATGTGAATAAGTTCAAGGGGTTTTAAAGAAGAAACAACATTAACAAGAACTTTTCACTTGTTTCCCTTTTTGGCATGCTTCACAATGGTCATTCTAATTGAGCCTATGTTGCAGTTCTTTGTATTTTGCAACCTTCTTGCTAGCTTCTTGAATGCAGAAAAGGCATCACTCTTTGATTCCAAGAAAAGAGTTCAAGTGAACCTAGAAAAGTTATCAACAATAACAAGAGCATATTAATTTCGCCAAGACTATAGTTCTTGAGGGTCCAAAGAGATCCATGTGAATAAGTTCAAGGGGTTTGAAAGAAGAAACAACATTAACAAGAACTTTTCACTTGTTTCCCTTTTCGGCATGCTTCACAAAGGTCACTTCTAATTGAGCCTATGTTGCAGTTCTTTGTATTTTGCAACCTTCTTGCTAGCTTCTTGAATGCAGAAAAGGCATCACTCTTTGATTCCAAGAAAAGAGTCCAAGTGAACCTAGAAAAGTTATCAACAATAACAAGAGCATAATAATTTCCACCAAGACTCATAGTTCTTGGGGTCCAAAGAGATCCATGTGAAGAAGTTCAAGGGGTTTTAAAGAAGAGACAACATTAACAAGAATTTTCACTTGTTTCCCTTTTTGGCATGCCACAATGGTCACTTCTAATAGAGCCTATGTTGCAGTTCTTTGTATTTTGCAACCTTCTTGCTAGCTTCTTGAATGCAGAAAAGGCATCACTCTTTGATTCCAAGAAAAGAGTCCAAGTGAACCTAGAAAAGTTATCAACAATAACAAGAGCATAATAATTTCCACCAAGACTCATAGTTATTGAGGGTCCAAAGAGATCCATGTGAAGAAGTTCAAGGGGTTTTAAAGAAGAAACAACATTAACAAGAACTTTTGACTTGTTTCCCTTTTTGGCATGCTTCACAATGGTCACTTCTAATAGAGCCTATGTTGCAGTTCTTTGTATTTTGCAACCTTCTTGCTAGCTTCTTGAATGCAGAAAAGGCATCACTCTTTGATTCCAAGAAAAGAGTCCAAGTGAACCTAGAAAAGTTATCAACAATAACAAGAGCATAATAATTTCCACCAAGACTCATAGTTCTTGAGGGTCCAAATAGATCCATGAGAAGAAGTTCAAGGGGTTTCAAAGAAGAAACAACATTAAAAAGAAATTTTCACTTGTTTCCCTTTTTGGCATGCTTCACAATGGTCACTTCTAATAGAGCCTATGTTGCAGTTCTTTGTATTTTGCAACCTTCTTGCTAGCTTCTTGAATGCAGAAAAGGCATCACTCTTTGATTCCAAGAAAAGAGTCCAAGTGAACCTAGAAAAGTTATCAACAATAACAAGAGCATAATAATTTCCACCAAGACTCCTAGTTCTTGAGGGTCCAAAGAGATCCATGTGAAGAAGTTCAAGGGGTTTTAAAGAAGAAACAACATTAACAAGAACTTTTCACTTGTTTCCCTTTTTGGCATGCTTCACAATGGTCACTTCTAATAGAGCCTATTTGCAGTTCTTTGTATTTTGCAACCTTCTTGCTAGCTTCTTGAATGCAGAAAAGGCATCACTCTTTGATTCCAAGAAAAGAGTCAAGTGAACCTAGAAAAGTTATCAACAATAACAAGAGCATATTAATTTCCGCCAAGACTCATAGTTCTTGAGGGTCCAAAGAGATCCATGTGAATAAGTTCAAGGGGTTTAAAGAAGAAACAACATTAACAAGAACTTTTCACTTGTTTCCCTTTTGGCATGCTTCACAATGGTCACTTCTAATTGAGCCTATGTTGCAGTTCTTTGTATTTTGCAACCTTCTTGCTAGCTTCTTGAATGCAGAAAAGGCATCACTCTTTGATTCCAAGAAAAGAGTCCAAGTGAACCTAGAAAAGTTATCAACAATAACAAGAGCATAATAATTTCCACCAAGACTCATAGTTCTTGGGGTCCAAAGAGATCCATGTGAAGAAGTTCAAGGGGTTTTAAAGAAGAAACAACATTAACAAGAACTTTTCACTTGTTTCCCTTTTTGGCATGCTTCACAATGGTCACTTCTAATAGAGCCTATGTTGCAGTTCTTTGTATTTTGCAACCTTCTTGCTAGCTTCTTGAATGCAGAAAAGGCATCACTCTTTGATTCCAAGAAAAGAGTCCAAGTGAACCTAGAAAAGTTATCAACAATAACAAGAGCATAATAATTTCCACCAAGACTCATAGTTCTTGAGGGTCCAAATAGATCCATGAGAAGAAGTTCAAGGGGTTTCAAAGAAGAAACAACATTAAAAAGAACTTTTCACTTGTTTCCCTTTTTGGCATGCTTCACAATGGTCACTTCTAATAGAGCCTATGTTGCAGTTCTTTGTATTTTGAAACCTTCTTGCTAGCTTCTTGAATGCAGAAAAGGCATCACTCTTTGATTCCAAGAAAAGAGTTCAAGTGAACCTAGAAAAGTTATCAACAATAACAAGAGCATATTAATTTCCGCCAAGACTCATAGTTCTTGAGGGTCCAAAGAGATCCATGTGAATAAGTTCAAGGGGTTTTAAAGAAGAAACAACATTAAAAGAACTTTTCACTTGTTTCCCTTTTTGGCATGCTTCCAATGGTCACTTCTAATAGAGCCTATGTTGCAGTTCTTTGTATTTTGAACCTTCTTGCTAGCTTCTTGAATGCAGAAAAGGCATCACTCTTTGATTCCAAGAAAAGAGTTCAAGTGAACCTAGAAAAGTTATCAACAATAACAAGAGCATATTAATTTCCGCCAAGACTCTAGTTCTTGAGGGTCCAAAGAGATCCATGTGAATAAGTTCAAGGGGTTTTAAAGAAGAAACAACATTAAAAGAACTTTTCACTTGTTTCCCTTTTTGGCATGCTTCACAATGGTCACTTCTAATAGAGCCTATGTTGCAGTTCTTTGTATTTTGCAACCTTCTTGCTAGCTTCTTGAATGCAGAAAAGGCATCACTCTTTGATTCCAAGAAAAGAGTTCAAGTGAACCTAGAAAAGTTATCAACAATAACAAGAGCATATTAATTTCCGCCAAGACTCATAGTTCTTGAGGGTCCAAAGAGATCCATGTGAATAAGTTCAAGGGGTTTGAAAGAAGAAACAACATTAACAAGAACTTTTCACTTGTTTCCCTTTTGGCATGCTTCACAATGGTCACTTCTAATGAGCCTATGTTGCAGTTCTTTGTATTTTGCAACCTTCTTGCTAGCTTCTTGAATGCAGAAAAGGCATCACTCTTTGATTCCAAGAAAAGAGTCCAAGTGAACCTAGAAAAGTTATCAACAATAACAAGAGCATAATAATTTCCACCAAGACTCATAGTTCTTGAGGGTCCAAATAGATCCATGAGAAGAAGTTCAAGGGGTTTCAAAGAAGAAACAACATTAAAAAGAACTTTTCACTTGTTTCCCTTTTTGGCATGCTTCACAATGGTCACTTCTAATAGAGCCTATGTTGCAGTTCTTTGTATTTTGAACCTTCTTGCTAGCTTCTTGAATGCAGAAAAGGCATCACTCTTTGATTCCAAGAAAAGAGTTCAAGTGAACCTAGAAAGTTATCAACAATAACAAGAGCATATTAATTTCCGCCAAGACTCCTAGTTCTTGAGGGTCCAAAGAGATCCATGTGAATAAGTTCAAGGGGTTTTAAAGAAGAAACAACATTAACAAGAACTTTTCACTTGTTTCCCTTTTTGGCATGCTTCACAATGGTCACTTCTAATAGAGCCTATGTTGCAGTTCTTTGTATTTTGAACCTTCTTGCTAGCTTCTTGAATGCAGAAAAGGCATCACTCTTTGATTCCAAGAAAAGAGTCCAAGTGAACCTAGAAAAGTTATCAACAATAACAAGAGCATAATAATTTCCACCAAGACTCATAGTTCTTGAGGGTCCAAATAGATCCATGGAAGAAGTTCAAGGGGTTTAAAGAAGAAACAACATTAAAAGAACTTTTCACTTGTTTCCCTTTTTGGCATGCTTCACAATGGTCACTTCTAATAGAGCCTATGTTGCAGTTCTTTGTATTTTGCAACCTTCTTGCTAGCTTCTTGAATGCAGAAAAGGCATCACTCTTTGATTCCAAGAAAAGAGTTCAAGTGAACCTAGAAAAGTTATCAACAATAACAAGAGCATATTAATTTCCGCCAAGACTCATAGTTCTTGAGGGTCCAAAGAGATCCATGTGAATAAGTTCAAGGGGTTTTAAAGAAGAAACAACATTAACAAGAACTTTTCACTTGTTTCCCTTTTTGGCATGCTTCACAATGGTCACTTCTAATAGAGCCTATGTTGCAGTTCTTTGTATTTTGAACCTTCTTGCTAGCTTCTTGAATGCAGAAAAGGCATCACTCTTTGATTCCAAGAAAAGAGTCCAAGTGAACCTAGAAAAGTTATCAACAATAACAAGAGCATAATAATTTCCACCAAGACTCATAGTTCTTGAGGGTCCAAAGAGATCCATGTGAAGAAGTTCAAGGGGTTTTAAAGAAGAAACAACATTAACAAGAACTTTTCACTTGTTTCCCTTTTTGGCATGCTTCACAATGGTCACTTCTAATAGAGCCTATGTTGCAGTTCTTTGTATTTTGCAACCTTCTTGCTAGCTTCTTGAATGCAGAAAAGGCATCACTCTTTGATTCCAAGAAAAGAGTCAAGTGAACCTAGAAAAGTTATCAACAATAACAAGAGCATAATAATTTCCACCAAGACTCATAGTTTTGAGGGTCCAAAGAGATCCATGTGAAGAAGTTCAAGGGGTTTTAAAGAAGAAACAACATTAACAAGAACTTTTCACTTGTTTCCCTTTTTGGCATGCTTCACAATGGTCACTTCTAATAGAGCCTATGTTGCAGTTCTTTGTATTTTGCAACCTTCTTGCTAGCTTCTTGAATGCAGAAAAGGCATCACTCTTTGATTCCAAGAAAAGAGTTCAAGTGAACCTAGAAAAGTTATCAACAATAACAAGAGCATATTAATTTCCGCCAAGACTCATAGTTCTTGAGGGTCCAAAGAGATCCATGTGAATAAGTTCAAGGGGTTTAAAGAAGAAACAACATTAACAAGAACTTTTCACTTGTTTCCCTTTTGGCATGCTTCACAAGGTCACTTCTAATAGAGCCTATGTTGCAGTTCTTTGTATTTTGCAACCTTCTTGCTAGCTTCTTGAATGCAGAAAAGGCATCACTCTTTGATTCCAAGAAAAGAGTCCAAGTGAACCTAGAAAAGTTATCAACAATAACAAGAGCATAATAATTTCCACCAAGACTCATAGTTCTTGAGGGTCCAAATAGATCCATGAGAAGAAGTTCAAGGGGTTTCAAAGAAGAAACAACATTAAAAAGAACTTTTCACTTGTTTCCCTTTTTGGCATGCTTCACAATGGTCACTTCTAATAGAGCCTATGTTGCAGTTCTTTGTATTTTGAAACCTTCTTGCTAGCTTCTTGAATGCAGAAAAGGCATCACTCTTTGATTCCAAGAAAAGAGTTCAAGTGAACCTAGAAAAGTTATCAACAATAACAAGAGCATATAATTTCCGCCAAGACTCCTAGTTCTTGAGGGTCCAAAGAGATCCATGTGAATAAGTTCAAGGGGTTTTAAAGAAGAAACAACATTAAAAGAACTTTTCACTTGTTTCCCTTTTTGGCATGCTTCCCAATGGTCACTTCTAATAGAGCCTATGTTGCAGTTCTTTGTATTTTGAAACCTTCTTGCTAGCTTCTTGAATGCAGAAAAGGCATCACTCTTTGATTCCAAGAAAAGAGTTCAAGTGAACCTAGAAAATTATCAACAATAACAAGAGCATATTAATTTCCGCCAAGACTCCTAGTTCTTGAGGGTCCAAAGAGATCCATGTGAATAAGTTCAAGGGGTTTTAAAGAAGAAACAACATTAAAAAGAACTTTTCACTTGTTTCCCTTTTTGGCATGCTTCACAATGGTCACTTCTAATAGAGCCTATGTTGCAGTTCTTTGTATTTTGCAACCTTCTTGCTAGCTTCTTGAATGCAGAAAAGGCATCACTCTTTGATTCCAAGAAAAGAGTTCAAGTGAACCTAGAAAAGTTATCAACAATAACAAGAGCATATTAATTTTCGCCAAGACTTATAGTTCTTGAGGGTCCAAAGAGATCCATGTGAATAAGTTCAAGGGGTTTGAAAGAAGAAACAACATTAACAAGAACTTTTCACTTGTTTCCCTTTTCGGCATGCTTCACAAAGGTCACTTCTAATTGAGCCTATGTTGCAGTTCTTTGTATTTTGCAACCTTCTTGCTAGCTTCTTGAATGCAGAAAAGGCATCACTCTTTGATTCCAAGAAAAGAGTCCAAGTGAACCTAGAAAAGTTATCAACAATAACAAAGCATAATAATTTCCACCAAGACTCATAGTTCTTGAGGGTCCAAATAGATCCATGAGAAGAAGTTCAAGGGGTTTCAAAGAAGAAACAACATTAAAAAGAACTTTTCACTTGTTTCCCTTTTTGGCATGCTTCACAATGGTCACTTCTAATAGAGCCTATGTTGCAGTTCTTTGTATTTTGAAACCTTCTTGCTAGCTTCTTGAATGCAGAAAAGGCATCACTCTTTGATTCCAAGAAAAGAGTTCAAGTGAACCTAGAAAAGTTATCAACAATAACAAGAGCATATTAATTTCCGCCAAGACTCCTAGTTCTTGAGGGTCCAAAGAGATCCATGTGAATAAGTTCAAGGGGTTTTAAAGAAGAAACAACATTAACAAGAACTTTTCACTTGTTTCCCTTTTTGGCATGCTTCACAATGGTCACTTCTAATAGAGCCTATGTTGCAGTTCTTTGTATTTTGAAACCTTCTTGCTAGCTTCTTGAATGCAGAAAAGGCATCACTCTTTGATTCCAAGAAAAGAGTCCAAGTGAACCTAGAAAAGTTATCAACAATAACAAGAGCATAATAATTTCCACCAAGACTCATAGTTCTTGAGGGTCCAAAAGATCCATGAGAAGAAGTTCAAGGGGTTTAAAGAAGAAACAACATTAAAAAGAACTTTTCACTTGTTTCCCTTTTTGGCATGCTTCACAATGGTCACTTCTAATAGAGCCTATGTTGCAGTTCTTTGTATTTTGAACCTTCTTGCTAGCTTCTTGAATGCAGAAAAGGCATCACTCTTTGATTCCAAGAAAAGAGTTCAAGTGAACCTAGAAAAGTTATCAACAATAACAAGAGCATATTAATTTCCGCCAAGACTCTAGTTCTTGAGGGTCCAAAGAGATCCATGTGAATAAGTTCAAGGGGTTTTAAAGAAGAAACAACATTAACAAGAACTTTTCACTTGTTTCCCTTTTTGGCATGCTTCACAATGGTCACTTCTAATAGAGCCTATGTTGCAGTTCTTTGTATTTTGAAACCTTCTTGCTAGCTTCTTGAATGCAGAAAAGGCATCACTCTTTGATTCCAAGAAAAGAGTCCAAGTGAACCTAGAAAAGTTATCAACAATAACAAGAGCATAATAATTTCCACCAAGACTCATAGTTCTTGAGGGTCCAAAGAGATCCATGTGAAGAAGTTCAAGGGGTTTTAAAGAAGAAACAACATTAACAAGAACTTTTCACTTGTTTCCCTTTTTGGCATGCTTCACAATGGTCACTTCTAATAGAGCCTATGTTGCAGTTCTTTGTATTTTGCAACCTTCTTGCTAGCTTCTTGAATGCAGAAAAGGCATCACTCTTTGATTCCAAGAAAAGAGTCCAAGTGAACCTAGAAAAGTTATCAACAATAACAAGAGCATAATAATTTCCACCAAGACTCATAGTTCTTGAGGGTCCAAAGAGATCCATGTGAAGAAGTTCAAGGGGTTTTAAAGAAGAAACAACATTAAAAGAACTTTTCACTTGTTTCCCTTTTTGGCATGCTTCACAATGGTCACTTCTAATAGAGCCTATGTTGCAGTTCTTTGTATTTTGCAACCTTCTTGCTAGCTTCTTGAATGCAGAAAAGGCATCACTCTTTGATTCCAAGAAAAGAGTCCAAGTGAACCTAGAAAAGTTATCAACAATAACAAGAGCATATAATTTCCGCCAAGACTCATAGTTCTTGAGGGTCCAAAGAGATCCATGTGAAAAGTTCAAGGGGTTTTAAAGAAGAAACAACATTAACAAGAACTTTTCACTTGTTTCCCTTTTGGCATGCTTCACAATGGTCACTTCTAATAGAGCCTATGTTGCAGTTCTTTGTATTTTGCAACCTTCTTGCTAGCTTCTTGAATGCAGAAAAGGCATCACTCTTTGATTCCAAGAAAAGAGTCCAAGTGAACCTAGAAAAGTTATCAACAATAACAAGAGCATAATAATTTCCACCAAGACTCATAGTTCTTGAGGGTCCAAATAGATCCATGAGAAGAAGTTCAAGGGGTTTAAAGAAGAAACAACATTAAAAAGAACTTTTCACTTGTTTCCCTTTTTGGCATGCTTCACAATGGTCACTTCTAATAGAGCCTATGTTGCAGTTCTTTGTATTTTGCAACCTTCTTGCTAGCTTCTTGAATGCAGAAAAGGCATCACTCTTTGATTCCAAGAAAAGAGTCCAAGTGAACCTAGAAAAGTTATCAACAATAACAAGAGCATAATAATTTCCACCAAGACTCATAGTTCTTGAGGGTCCAAAGAGATCCATGTGAAGAAGTTCAAGGGGTTTTAAAGAAGAAACAACATTAAAAAGAACTTTTCACTTGTTTCCCTTTTTGGCATGCTTCACAATGGTCACTTCTAATAGAGCCTATGTTGCAGTTCTTTGTATTTTGCAACCTTCTTGCTAGCTTCTTGAATGCAGAAAAGGCATCACTCTTTGATTCCAAGAAAAGAGTCCAAGTGAACCTAGAAAAGTTATCAACAATAACAAGAGCATATAATTTCCACCAAGACTCATAGTTCTTGAGGGTCCAAAGAGATCCATGTGAAGAAGTTCAAGGGGTTTTAAAGAAGAAACAACATTAAAAAGAACTTTTCACTTGTTTCCCTTTTTGGCATGCTTCACAATGGTCACTTCTAATAGAGCCTATGTTGCAGTTCTTTGTATTTTGCAACCTTCTTGCTAGCTTCTTGAATGCAGAAAAGGCATCACTCTTTGATTCCAAGAAAAGAGTCCAAGTGAACCTAGAAAAGTTATCAACAATAACAAGAGCATAATAATTTCCACCAAGACTCATAGTTCTTGAGGGTCCAAAGAGATCCATGTGAAGAAGTTCAAGGGGTTTTAAAGAAGAAACAACATTAACAAGAACTTTTCACTTGTTTCCCTTTTTGGCATGCTTCACAATGGTCACTTCTAATAGAGCCTATGTTGCAGTTCTTTGTATTTTGCAACCTTCTTGCTAGCTTCTTGAATGCAGAAAAGGCATCACTCTTTGATTCCAAGAAAAGAGTCCAAGTGAACCTAGAAAAGTTATCAACAATAACAAGAGCATAATAATTTCCACCAAGACTCATAGTTCTTGAGGGTCCAAAGAGATCCATGTGAAGAAGTTCAAGGGGTTTAAAGAAGAAACAACATTAAAAAGAACTTTTCACTTGTTTCCCTTTTTGGCATGCTTCACAATGGTCACTTCTAATAGAGCCTATGTTGCAGTTCTTTGTATTTTGCAACCTTCTTGCTAGCTTCTTGAATGCAGAAAAGGCATCACTCTTTGATTCCAAGAAAAGAGTCCAAGTGAACCTAGAAAAGTTATCAACAATAACAAGAGCATAATAATTTCCACCAAGACTCATAGTTCTTGAGGGTCCAAAGAGATCCATGTGAAGAAGTTCAAGGGGTTTAAAGAAGAAACAACATTAAAAAGAACTTTTCACTTGTTTCCCTTTTTGGCATGCTTCACAATGGTCACTTCTAATAGAGCCTATGTTGCAGTTCTTTGTATTTTGCAACCTTCTTGCTAGCTTCTTGAATGCAGAAAAGGCATCACTCTTTGATTCCAAGAAAAGAGTCCAAGTGAACCTAGAAAAGTTATCAACAATAACAAGAGCATAATAATTTCCACCAAGACTCATAGTTCTTGAGGGTCCAAAGAGATCCATGTGAAGAAGTTCAAGGGGTTTTAAAGAAGAAACAACATTAAAAAGAACTTTTCACTTGTTTCCCTTTTTGGCATGCTTCACAATGGTCACTTCTAATAGAGCCTATGTTGCAGTTCTTTGTATTTTGCAACCTTCTTGCTAGCTTCTTGAATGCAGAAAAGGCATCACTCTTTGATTCCAAGAAAAGAGTCCAAGTGAACCTAGAAAAGTTATCAACAATAACAAGAGCATATTAATTTCCCCAAGACTCATAGTTCTTGAGGGTCCAAAGAGATCCATGTGAATAAGTTCAAGGGGTTTTAAAGAAGAAACAACATTAACAAGAACTTTTCACTTGTTTCCCTTTTTGGCATGCTTCACAATGGTCACTTCTAATAGAGCCTATGTTGCAGTTCTTTGTATTTTGCAACCTTCTTGCTAGCTTCTTGAATGCAGAAAAGGCATCACTCTTTGATTCCAAGAAAAGAGTCCAAGTGAACCTAGAAAAGTTATCAACAATAACAAGAGCATAATAATTTCCACCAAGACTCATAGTTCTTGAGGGTCCAAAGAGATCCATGTGAAGAAGTTCAAGGGGTTTAAAGAAGAAACAACATTAAAAAGAACTTTTCACTTGTTTCCCTTTTTGGCATGCTTCACAATGGTCACTTCTAATAGAGCCTATGTTGCAGTTCTTTGTATTTTGCAACCTTCTTGCTAGCTTCTTGAATGCAGAAAAGGCATCACTCTTTGATTCCAAGAAAAGAGTCCAAGTGAACCTAGAAAAGTTATCAACAATAACAAGAGCATAATAATTTCCACCAAGACTCATAGTTCTTGAGGGTCCAAAGAGATCCATGTGAAGAAGTTCAAGGGGTTTTAAAGAAGAAACAACATTAAAAGAACTTTTCACTTGTTTCCCTTTTTGGCATGCTTCACAATGGTCACTTCTAATAGAGCCTATGTTGCAGTTCTTTGTATTTTGCAACCTTCTTGCTAGCTTCTTGAATGCAGAAAAGGCATCACTCTTTGATTCCAAGAAAAGAGTCCAAGTGAACCTAGAAAAGTTATCAACAATAACAAGAGCATAATAATTTCCACCAAGACTCATAGTTCTTGAGGGTCCAAAGAGATCCATGTGAAGAAGTTCAAGGGGTTTTAAAGAAGAAACAACATTAAAAAGAACTTTTCACTTGTTTCCCTTTTTGGCATGCTTCACAATGGTCACTTCTAATAGAGCCTATGTTGCAGTTCTTTGTATTTTGCAACCTTCTTGCTAGCTTCTTGAATGCAGAAAAGGCATCACTCTTTGATTCCAAGAAAAGAGTCCAAGTGAACCTAGAAAAGTTATCAACAATAACAAGAGCATAATAATTTCCACCAAGACTCATAGTTCTTGAGGGTCCAAAGAGATCCATGTGAAGAAGTTCAAGGGGTTTTAAAGAAGAAACAACATTAAAAAGAACTTTTCACTTGTTTCCCTTTTTGGCATGCTTCACAATGGTCACTTCTAATAGAGCCTATGTTGCAGTTCTTTGTATTTTGCAACCTTCTTGCTAGCTTCTTGAATGCAGAAAAGGCATCACTCTTTGATTCCAAGAAAAGAGTCCAAGTGAACCTAGAAAAGTTATCAACAATAACAAGAGCATAATAATTTCCACCAAGACTCATAGTTCTTGAGGGTCCAAAGAGATCCATGTGAAGAAGTTCAAGGGGTTTTAAAGAAGAAACAACATTAAAAAGAACTTTTCACTTGTTTCCCTTTTTGGCATGCTTCACAATGGTCACTTCTAATAGAGCCTATGTTGCAGTTCTTTGTATTTTGCAACCTTCTTGCTAGCTTCTTGAATGCAGAAAAGGCATCACTCTTTGATTCCAAGAAAAGAGTCCAAGTGAACCTAGAAAAGTTATCAACAATAACAAGAGCATAATAATTTCCCCAAGACTCATAGTTCTTGAGGGTCCAAAGAGATCCATGTGAAGAAGTTCAAGGGGTTTTAAAGAAGAAACAACATTAAAAAGAACTTTTCACTTGTTTCCCTTTTTGGCATGCTTCACAATGGTCACTTCTAATAGAGCCTATGTTGCAGTTCTTTGTATTTTGCAACCTTCTTGCTAGCTTCTTGAATGCAGAAAAGGCATCACTCTTTGATTCCAAGAAAAGAGTCCAAGTGAACCTAGAAAAGTTATCAACAATAACAAGAGCATAATAATTTCCACCAAGACTCATAGTTCTTGAGGGTCCAAAGAGATCCATGTGAAGAAGTTCAAGGGGTTTTAAAGAAGAAACAACATTAACAAGAACTTTTCACTTGTTTCCCTTTTTGGCATGCTTCACAATGGTCACTTCTAATAGAGCCTATGTTGCAGTTCTTTGTATTTTGCAACCTTCTTGCTAGCTTCTTGAATGCAGAAAAGGCATCACTCTTTGATTCCAAGAAAAGAGTCCAAGTGAACCTAGAAAAGTTATCAACAATAACAAGAGCATAATAATTTCCACCAAGACTCATAGTTCTTGAGGGTCCAAAGAGATCCATGTGAAGAAGTTCAAGGGGTTTTAAAGAAGAAACAACATTAACAAGAACTTTTCACTTGTTTCCCTTTTTGGCATGCTTCACAATGGTCACTTCTAATAGAGCCTATGTTGCAGTTCTTTGTATTTTGCAACCTTCTTGCTAGCTTCTTGAATGCAGAAAAGGCATCACTCTTTGATTCCAAGAAAAGAGTCCAAGTGAACCTAGAAAAGTTATCAACAATAACAAGAGCATAATAATTTCCACCAAGACTCATAGTTCTTGAGGGTCCAAAGAGATCCATGTGAAGAAGTTCAAGGGGTTTTAAAGAAGAAACAACATTAAAAAGAACTTTTCACTTGTTTCCCTTTTTGGCATGCTTCACAATGGTCACTTCTAATAGAGCCTATGTTGCAGTTCTTTGTATTTTGCAACCTTCTTGCTAGCTTCTTGAATGCAGAAAAGGCATCACTCTTTGATTCCAAGAAAAGAGTCCAAGTGAACCTAGAAAAGTTATCAACAATAACAAGAGCATAATAATTTCCACCAAGACTCATAGTTCTTGAGGGTCCAAAGAGATCCATGTGAAGAAGTTCAAGGGGTTTTAAAGAAGAAACAACATTAAAAGAACTTTTCACTTGTTTCCCTTTTTGGCATGCTTCACAATGGTCACTTCTAATAGAGCCTATGTTGCAGTTCTTTGTATTTTGCAACCTTCTTGCTAGCTTCTTGAATGCAGAAAAGGCATCACTCTTTGATTCCAAGAAAAGAGTCCAAGTGAACCTAGAAAAGTTATCAACAATAACAAGAGCATAATAATTTCCACCAAGACTCATAGTTCTTGAGGGTCCAAAGAGATCCATGTGAAGAAGTTCAAGGGGTTTTAAAGAAGAAACAACATTAAAAGAACTTTTCACTTGTTTCCCTTTTTGGCATGCTTCACAATGGTCACTTCTAATAGAGCCTATGTTGCAGTTCTTTGTATTTTGCAACCTTCTTGCTAGCTTCTTGAATGCAGAAAAGGCATCACTCTTTGATTCCAAGAAAAGAGTCCAAGTGAACCTAGAAAAGTTATCAACAATAACAAGAGCATAATAATTTCCACCAAGACTCATAGTTCTTGAGGGTCCAAAGAGATCCATGTGAAGAAGTTCAAGGGGTTTTAAAGAAGAAACAACATTAAAAAGAACTTTTCACTTGTTTCCCTTTTTGGCATGCTTCACAATGGTCACTTCTAATAGAGCCTATGTTGCAGTTCTTTGTATTTTGCAACCTTCTTGCTAGCTTCTTGAATGCAGAAAAGGCATCACTCTTTGATTCCAAGAAAAGAGTCCAAGTGAACCTAGAAAAGTTATCAACAATAACAAGAGCATAATAATTTCCACCAAGACTCATAGTTCTTGAGGGTCCAAAGAGATCCATGTGAAGAAGTTCAAGGGGTTTTAAAGAAGAAACAACATTAAAAAGAACTTTTCACTTGTTTCCCTTTTTGGCATGCTTCACAATGGTCACTTCTAATAGAGCCTATGTTGCAGTTCTTTGTATTTTGCAACCTTCTTGCTAGCTTCTTGAATGCAGAAAAGGCATCACTCTTTGATTCCAAGAAAAGAGTCCAAGTGAACCTAGAAAAGTTATCAACAATAACAAGAGCATAATAATTTCCACCAAGACTCATAGTTCTTGAGGGTCCAAAAGATCCATGTGAAGAAGTTCAAGGGGTTTTAAAGAAGAAACAACATTAAAAAGAACTTTTCACTTGTTTCCCTTTTTGGCATGCTTCACAATGGTCACTTCTAATAGAGCCTATGTTGCAGTTCTTTGTATTTTGCAACCTTCTTGCTAGCTTCTTGAATGCAGAAAAGGCATCACTCTTTGATTCCAAGAAAAGAGTCCAAGTGAACCTAGAAAAGTTATCAACAATAACAAGAGCATAATAATTTCCACCAAGACTCATAGTTCTTGAGGGTCCAAAGAGATCCATGTGAAGAAGTTCAAGGGGTTTTAAAGAAGAAACAACATTAAAAGAACTTTTCACTTGTTTCCCTTTTTGGCATGCTTCACAATGGTCACTTCTAATAGAGCCTATGTTGCAGTTCTTTGTATTTTGCAACCTTCTTGCTAGCTTCTTGAATGCAGAAAAGGCATCACTCTTTGATTCCAAGAAAAGAGTCCAAGTGAACCTAGAAAAGTTATCAACAATAACAAGAGCATAATAATTTCCACCAAGACTCATAGTTCTTGAGGGTCCAAAGAGATCCATGTGAAGAAGTTCAAGGGGTTTTAAAGAAGAAACAACATTAAAAAGAACTTTTCACTTGTTTCCCTTTTTGGCATGCTTCACAATGGTCACTTCTAATAGAGCCTATGTTGCAGTTCTTTGTATTTTGCAACCTTCTTGCTAGCTTCTTGAATGCAGAAAAGGCATCACTCTTTGATTCCAAGAAAAGAGTCCAAGTGAACCTAGAAAAGTTATCAACAATAACAAGAGCATATTAATTTCCGCCAAGACTCATAGTTCTTGAGGGTCCAAAGAGATCCATGTGAAGAAGTTCAAGGGGTTTTAAAGAAGAAACAACATTAACAAGAACTTTTCACTTGTTTCCCTTTTTGGCATGCTTCACAATGGTCACTTCTAATAGAGCCTATGTTGCAGTTCTTTGTATTTTGCAACCTTCTTGCTAGCTTCTTGAATGCAGAAAAGGCATCACTCTTTGATTCCAAGAAAAGAGTCCAAGTGAACCTAGAAAAGTTATCAACAATAACAAGAGCATAATAATTTCCACCAAGACTCATAGTTCTTGAGGGTCCAAAGAGATCCATGTGAAGAAGTTCAAGGGGTTTTAAAGAAGAAACAACATTAAAAAGAACTTTTCACTTGTTTCCCTTTTTGGCATGCTTCACAATGGTCACTTCTAATAGAGCCTATGTTGCAGTTCTTTGTATTTTGCAACCTTCTTGCTAGCTTCTTGAATGCAGAAAAGGCATCACTCTTTGATTCCAAGAAAAGAGTCCAAGTGAACCTAGAAAAGTTATCAACAATAACAAGAGCATAATAATTTCCACCAAGACTCATAGTTCTTGAGGGTCCAAAGAGATCCATGTGAAGAAGTTCAAGGGGTTTTAAAGAAGAAACAACATTAAAAGAACTTTTCACTTGTTTCCCTTTTTGGCATGCTTCACAATGGTCACTTCTAATAGAGCCTATGTTGCAGTTCTTTGTATTTTGCAACCTTCTTGCTAGCTTCTTGAATGCAGAAAAGGCATCACTCTTTGATTCCAAGAAAAGAGTCCAAGTGAACCTAGAAAAGTTATCAACAATAACAAGAGCATATTAATTTCCGCCAAGACTCATAGTTCTTGAGGGTCCAAAGAGATCCATGTGAATAAGTTCAAGGGGTTTTAAAGAAGAAAAACATTAACAAGAACTTTTCACTTGTTTCCCTTTTTGGCATGCTTCACAATGGTCACTTCTAATGAGCCTATGTTGCAGTTCTTTGTATTTTGCAACCTTCTTGCTAGCTTCTTGAATGCAGAAAAGGCATCACTCTTTGATTCCAAGAAAAGAGTCCAAGTGAACCTAGAAAAGTTATCAACAATAACAAGAGCATAATAATTTCCACCAAGACTCATAGTTCTTGAGGGTCCAAAGAGATCCATGTGAAGAAGTTCAAGGGGTTTTAAAGAAGAAACAACATTAACAAGAACTTTTCACTTGTTTCCCTTTTTGGCATGCTTCACAATGGTCACTTCTAATAGAGCCTATGTTGCAGTTCTTTGTATTTTGCAACCTTCTTGCTAGCTTCTTGAATGCAGAAAAGGCATCACTCTTTGATTCCAAGAAAAGAGTCCAAGTGAACCTAGAAAAGTTATCAACAATAACAAGAGCATAATAATTTCCCCAAGACTCATAGTTCTTGAGGGTCCAAAGAGATCCATGTGAAGAAGTTCAAGGGGTTTTAAAGAAGAAACAACATTAACAAGAACTTTTCACTTGTTTCCCTTTTTGGCATGCTTCACAATGGTCACTTCTAATAGAGCCTATGTTGCAGTTCTTTGTATTTTGCAACCTTCTTGCTAGCTTCTTGAATGCAGAAAAGGCATCACTCTTTCATTCCAAGAAAAGAGTCCAAGTGAACCTAGAAAAGTTATCAACAATAACAAGAGCATAATAATTTCCACCAAGACTCATAGTTCTTGAGGGTCCAAAGAGATCCATGTGAAGAAGTTCAAGGGGTTTTAAAGAAGAAACAACATTAAAAAGAACTTTTCACTTGTTTCCCTTTTTGGCATGCTTCACAATGGTCACTTCTAATAGAGCCTATGTTGCAGTTCTTTGTATTTTGCAACCTTCTTGCTAGCTTCTTGAATGCAGAAAAGGCATCACTCTTTGATTCCAAGAAAAGAGTCCAAGTGAACCTAGAAAAGTTATCAACAATAACAAGAGCATAATAATTCCACCAAGACTCATAGTTCTTGAGGGTCCAAAGAGATCCATGTGAAGAAGTTCAAGGGGTTTTAAAGAAGAAACAACATTAAAAAGAACTTTTCACTTGTTTCCCTTTTTGGCATGCTTCACAATGGTCACTTCTAATAGAGCCTATGTTGCAGTTCTTTGTATTTTGCAACCTTCTTGCTAGCTTCTTGAATGCAGAAAAGGCATCACTCTTTGATTCCAAGAAAAGAGTCCAAGTGAACCTAGAAAAGTTATCAACAATAACAAGAGCATATTAATTTCCGCCAAGACTCATAGTTCTTGAGGGTCCAAAGAGATCCATGTGAATAAGTTCAAGGGGTTTTAAAGAAGAAAAAACATTAACAAGAACTTTTCACTTGTTTCCCTTTTTGGCATGCTTCACAATGGTCACTTCTAATTGAGCCTATGTTGCAGTTCTTTGTATTTTGCAACCTTCTTGCTAGCTTCTTGAATGCAGAAAAGGCATCACTCTTTGATTCCAAGAAAAGAGTCCAAGTGAACCTAGAAAAGTTATCAACAATAACAAGAGCATAATAATTTCCACCAAGACTCATAGTTCTTGAGGGTCCAAAGAGATCCATGTGAAGAAGTTCAAGGGGTTTTAAGAAGAAACAACATTAAAAAGAACTTTTCACTTGTTTCCCTTTTTGGCATGCTTCACAATGGTCACTTCTAATAGAGCCTATGTTGCAGTTCTTTGTATTTTGCAACCTTCTTGCTAGCTTCTTGAATGCAGAAAAGGCATCACTCTTTGATTCCAAGAAAAGAGTCCAAGTGAACCTAGAAAAGTTATCAACAATAACAAGAGCATATTAATTTCCGCCAAGACTCATAGTTCTTGAGGATCCAAAGAGATCCATGTGAATAAGTTCAAGGGGTTTTAAAGAAGAAAAACATTAACAAGAACTTTTCACTTGTTTCCCTTTTTGGCATGCTTCACAATGGTCACTTCTAATTGAGCCTATGTTGCAGTTCTTTGTATTTTGCAACCTTCTTGCTAGCTTCTTGAATGCAGAAAAGGCATCACTCTTTGATTCCAAGAAAAGAGTCCAAGTGAACCTAGAAAAGTTATCAACAATAACAAGAGCATAATAATTTCCACCAAGACTCATAGTTCTTGGGGTCCAAAGAGATCCATGTGAAGAAGTTCAAGGGGTTTTAAAGAAGAAACAACATTAACAAGAACTTTTCACTAGTTTCCCTTTTTGGCATGCTTCAAATGGTCACTTTAATAGAGCCTATGTTGCAGTTCTTTGTATTTTGCAACCTTCTTGCTAGCTTCTTGAATGCAGAAAAGGCATCACTCTTTGATTCCAAGAAAAGAGTCCAAGAGAACCTAGAAAAGTTATCAACAATAACAAGAGCAAATTAATTTCCGCCAAGACTCATAGTTCTTGAGGGTCCAAAGAGATCCATGTGAAGAAGTTGAAGGGTTTTAAAGAAGAAACAACTTTAACAAGAACTTTTCACTTGTTTCCCTTTTTGGCATGCTTCACAATGGTCACTTCTAATAGAGCCTATGTTGCAGTTCTTTGTATTTTGCAACCTTCTTGCTAGCTTCTTGAATGCAAAAAAGGGATCACTCTTTCATTCCAAGAAAAGAGTCCAAGTGAACCTAGCAAAGTTATCAACAATAACAAGACCATAATAATTTCCACCAAGACTCATAGTTCTTGAGGGTCCAAAGAGATCCATGTGAAGAAGTTCAAGGGGTTTTAAAGAAGAAACAACATTAAAAAGAACTTTTCACTTGTTCCCTTTTTGGCATGCTTCACAATGGCCACTTCTAATAGAGTCTATGTTGCAGTTCTTTGTATTTTGCAACCTTCTTGCTAGCTTCTTGAATGCAGAAAAGGCATCACTCTTTGATTCCAAGAAAAGAGACCAATTGAACCTAGAAAAGTTATCAACAATAACAAGAGCATAATAAATTCCACCAAGACTCATACTTCTTGAGGGTCCAAAGAGAACCATATGAAGAAGTTCAAGGGGTTTTAAAGAAGAAACAACATTAAAAAGAACTTTTCACTTGTTTCCCTTTTTGGCATGCTTCACAATGGTCACTTCTAATAGAGCCTATGTTGCAGTTCTTTGTATTTTGCAACCTTCTTGCTAGCTTCTTGAATGCAGAAAAGGCATCACTATTTGATTCCAAGAAAAGAGTCCAAGTGAACCTAGAAAAGTTATCAACAATAACAAGAGCATATTAATTTCCGCCAAGACTCATAGTTCTTGAGGATCCAAAGAGATCCTTGTGAATAAGTTCAAGGGGTTTTAAAGAAGAAAAAACATTAACAAGAACTTTTCACTTGTTTCCCTTTTTGGCATGCTTCACAATGGTCACTTCTAATTGAGCCTATGTTGCAGTTCTTTGTATTTTGCAACCTTCTTGCTAGCTTCTTGAATGCAGAAAAGGCATCACTCTTTCATTCCAAGAAAAGAGTCCAAGTGAACCTAGAAAAGTTATCAACAATAACAAGAGCATAATAATTTCCACCAAGACTCATAGTTCTTGAGGGTCCAAATAGATCCATGTGAAGAAGCTCAAGGGGTTTTAATGAAGAAACAACATTAAAAAGAACTTTTCACTTGTTTCCCTTTTTGGCATGCTTCACAATGGTCACTTCTAATAGAGCCTATGTTGCAGTTCTTTGTATTTTGCAACCTTCTTGCTAGCTTCTTGAATGCAGAAAAGGCATCACTCTTTGATTCCAAGAAAAGAGTCCAAGTGAACCTAGAAAAGTTATCAACAATAAAAAGAGCATAATAATTTCCACCAAGACTCATAGTTCTTGTGGGTCCAAAGAGATCCATGTGAAGAAGTTCAAGGGGTTTTAAAGAAGAAACAACATTAACAAGAACTTTTCACTTGTTTCCCTTTTTGGCATGCTTCTAAATGGTCACTTCTAATAGAGCCTATGTTGCAGTTCTTTGTATTTTGCAACCTTCTTGCTAGCTTCTTGAATGCAGAAAAGGCATCACTCTTTGATTCCAAGAAAAGAGTCCAAGTGAACCTAGAAAAGTTATCAACAATAACAAGAGCATATTAATTTCCGCCAAGACTCATAGTTCTTGAGGGTCCAAAGAGATCCATGTGAAGAAGTTCAAGGAGTTTTAAAGAAGAAACAACTTTAACAAGAACTTTTCACTTGTTTCCCTTTTTGGCATGCTTCACAATGGTCACTTCTAATAGAGCCTATGTTGCAGTTCTTTGTATTTTGCAACCTTCTTGCTAGCTTCTTGAATGCAAAAAAGGGATCACTCTTTCATTCCAAGAAAAGAGTCCAAGTGAACCTAGCAAAGTTATCAACAATAACAAGACCATAATAATTTCCACCAAGACTCATAGTTCTTGAGGGTCCAAAGAGATCCATGTGAAGAAGTTCAAGGGGTTTTAAAGAAGAAACAACATTAAAAAGAACTTTTCACTTGTTTCCCTTTTTGGCATGCTTCACAATGGTCACTTCTAATAGAGCCTATGTTGCAGTTCTTTGTATTTTGCAACCTTCTTGCTAGCTTCTTGAATGCAGAAAAGGCATCAGTCTTTGATTCCAAGAAAAGAATCCAAGTGAACCTACAAAAGTTATCAACAATAACAAGAGCATATTAATTTCTGCCAAGACTCATAGTTCTTGAGGGTCCAAAGAGATCCATGTGAAGAAGTTCAAGGGGTTTTAAAGAAAAAACAACATTAACAAGAACTTTTCACTTGTTTCCCTTTTTGGCATGCTTCACAATGGTCACTTCTAATAGAGCCTATGTTGCAGTTCTTTGTATTTTGCAACCTTCTTGTTAGCTTCTTGAATGCAGAAAAGGCATCATTCTTTGATTCCAAGAAAAGATTCCAAGTGAACCTAGAAAAGTTATCAACAATAACAAGAGCATAATAATTTCCACCAAGACTCATAGTTCTTGAGGGTCCAAAGAGATCCATGTGAAGAAGTTCAAGGGGTTTTAAAGAAGAAACAACATTAACAAGAACTTTTCACTTGTTTCCCTTTTTGACATGCTTCTAAATGGTCACTTCTAATAGAGCCTATGTTGCAGTTCTTTGTATTTTGCAACCTTCTTGCTAGCTTCTTGAATGCAGAAAAGGCATCACTCTTTGATTCCAAGAAAAGAGTCCAAGTGAACCTAGAAAAGTTATCAACAATAAAAAGAGCATAATAATTTCCACCAAGACTCATAGTTCTTTAGGGTCCAAAGAGATCCATGTGAAGAAGTTCTAGGGGTTTTAAAGAAGAAACAACATTAAAAAGAACTTTTCACTTGTTTCCCTTTTTGGCATGCTTCACAATGGTCACTTCTAATAGAGCCTATGTTGCAGTTCTTTGTATTTTGCAACCTTCTTGCTAGCTTCTTGAATGCAGAAAAGGCATCACTCTTTGATTCCAAGAAAAGAGTCCAAGTGAACCTAGAATAGTTATCAACAATAAAAAGAGCATAATAATTTCCACCAAGACTAATAGTTCTTGAGGGTCCAAAGAGATCCATGTGAAGAAGTTCTAGGGTTTTTAAAGAAGAAACAACATTAAAAAGAACTTTTCACTTGTTTCCCTTTTTGGCATGCTTCACAATGGTCACTTCTAATAGAGCCTATGTTGCAGTTCTTTGTATTTTGCAACCTTCTTGCTAGCTTCTTGAATGCAGAAAAGGCATCACTCTTTGATTCCAAGAAAAGAGTCCTAGTGAACCTTGAAAAGTTATCAACAATAACAAGAGCATAATAATTTCCACCAAGACTCATAGTTCTTGAGGGTCCAAAGAGATCCATGTGAAGAAGTTCAAGGGGTTTTAAAGAAGAAACAAAATTTTTTATTTTAAAAGAACTTTTCACTTGTGATCACTCTCAAACTTGAGCTTTGGTAGCCCAATCACAAGATCCCTTGAAATTAACTTGTTCAAGTGATTCATGTGAATATGAGCAATTCTTCTATGCCAAAGCCAAGATTCATCTTGCTTGGATAGAAGACATTCAATTGAACATGGTGAAGAGATATCTAGAAGATATACATTATTGACTCTCTTACCTACCAATATTACCTCTTTGGTGTTGGGTAGACAAATTTCACATGTGTTTGACTTGAACATCACTTGATATCCCTTGTCACATAGTTGGCTAATGCTTTGAAGATTGTGCCTTAGACCTTCTACATAGAGCACATCATGGATGACCAAGATGTCTTTGTCTCCTATGAATCCTCTCCCAAGAATCCTTCCTTTGTGTTGTCCCCATAGGTGACATGCCCTTCTTGCTTAAAGGAGATGCTCAGGAACTTTGATTTGTCTCCTGTCATGTTCTTGGAACACCCACTGTCCAAGTACCATTGTTGGTTGCTCTCCTCTAAGATTTCCTACAAAAAAGATTTTCAGGTACAAAGATTTGGTCCCCTTATGAATGTGGGTCCATTTTGTTTATATTCATCAATTGAATCTTTATTGCACTTAGGAATCCACATCATAAAGCCCTTAGGAACAACATATTTTCTGATTTTACAGAACCTCACAGAATGACCTCTTTTCATGCAATAGAAGCATGTAACAATCGGAAAATTGTGAAAATTTGGATTTACATTCTTCAAAGTGTTACAAAAGCATAGCAAAAAGAAGTACAAAAAAATTCCAAGTACACAAAAAATGATAAATAAAATACGAAAAGTGTACATTACTGCCGAAAAAAAGACGGTAATTGGGCAGCAATTTTGAAAAATTTATTTCTCTCAATTGGCTTACTGTTTTTAGTTCGTTCCAGTGCCATTATTGAGTTGAGACATTGAAGTTTGTGTGGTTAATTTTTCACATTCCATTTCGCTTTCAATCGTTCCAGTTAAATCTGTAAACATAGCACAGTTTGCATACAACATTGTTTTCTTGTAGTTCTGTTTTTGTTTTTTAAATCTACTCTAGTACTTTTCTCTAGGACTCTTTTGGTGTGCCTTCTTTCCTCATTGAGTTCTTTATTTTCTTGCTTGTCTTTCATTCTTTAATCTTTGAGTTTGTCTTACATATAGTATTCCTTTTGCCATTACCTTTCTTTGCTTATACCTTTTCTTGTTTGTCTTTATTGTTTCATTGGTTTTGTGGTGGTTGCCTTTGAGATTGGTGTGCTTGCTTTGACATCTTTCATATGAGGATTCCAAGGCCTCAAGATCAGATTGGTGCAAGGACATTATTTCTTTGAGAGTGACCTATTTTTCTGCCTCAATTCACTTCGGCATTTTTGCTTAAAACACTCACTGTTTTTGCTAATTTTGTTTCTTGACTTGTTTGTTGTTTTGTGTGTTTGCTGTTTTTAATTTCAAATGGCTGGATTTTCAAGTGATGCATCATACAAGCAGAATTCTCCTTCCAAAGCTTCAATCTTTGGTGAATTACATGAAGCACAAAGAACTATTAGACGCTTGGAAGAGAAAATGCAAAAGATGGAGGTCCAACAAGCTAGACCATCTCCTTCTATCCATGATGGGCATCATTCACATAGACCTTCAACAAGAGGTTCTTCCAATGACATAGGCCGTGAAGAGGACCATAGGAGAAGGAGATTTCCACCCCAATTCCTTGGACATAGACATCACAACCAAGGGGAGAGACCTCACTATGGCAATGGCTACTACCAAGATGCAAAGGCTAGGCTACCTTCGGTCAAGCTTCCTTGTTTCAATGGCTCAAGTGATCCTAATGTATATTTAGATTGGGAGGCTAAGTGTGAACAAATATTTGAGATCCATGAGATCCAAGATGAGCATAAGCTTAAGCTAGCCACCTTAGAGTTTAGTGATTATGCCATGAAATGGTGGCATGGAATTGTAAAGGACATTATCTATCACAAGGGTCCTCCCGTGGACTCTTGGAACTCTTTAAAGGATCAAATGCGCGCTAGGTTTGTACCCCCACATTTTAGGAAAGACCTCATGTTGAGACTCCAACGGTTTCAACAAGGCACGCTAAATGTGGATGAATATTATAAGGAGCTAGAGACGCTTGTGCTTAAAATTGAATTAGAAGAAAGTGAGGAAGCTATGATTGCTAGGTTTGTGAGTGGTCTTAGGAAGGATATTCAAGACATTGTTGAGTTACAAGAGTATTCATCATTGGGCTCTTTAGTTCATCTTGCAATGAAGGTGGAAGCCCAACTTGCTAAGAAAAACTCTTTCAAAAATGCTTCCAATGATGGATACTACTCCAAGTCTTGGAGAAACAAAAAATCTTTTTCTAAACATCCTTCCAAAGATTCTTCTTTCAAAACCAAGGATCCTACGCCATCTACTTCTAGGCCTAAATCCCCAATTAAATCGTCTAGTCAAAAGTGTTTTAAATGTTTGGGATATGGTAACATTGCTGCTAATTGCCCTTCTAAACGAAGTATGTACATGCATGAAGGCATTGTAGTTAGTGAGCATGATTCCAATTCACCTAGGCATTCTTCACCTTCTAGACCATCAAGTGAAAATGAGAGTGAAAGTCCTTGTGAAGGTGACTTATTGATTGTAAGACGTATGTTGGGCACAATTCCAAAATCTTTGAATGATACTCAAAGAGAAAATATTTTTCACACCCGATGTCTTATCAACAACAAGTTATGTTCCTTGATTATTGATGGGGGAAGTTGCACTAATGTGGCTAGTACAAGAGTTGTGGAGAAGTTAGCCTTACCCACTATCTCTCATACCAAGCCTTACAAATTACAATGGCTTAGTGAAGTAGGTGAAATCATGGTGAATAAACAAGTCCTCATTAACTTTGCAATAGGAAAGTATAAAGATGAGGTTTTATGTGATGTTGTGCCCATGGAAGCATCTCATCTTCTTTTAGGAAGGCCTTGGCAATATGATAGACATGTTTTACATGATTGCCTATCCAATACAATGTCTATTTCCTTCCTAGGGCGCAAGGTTATATTAAAACCCCTCTCACCCAAAGAGGTTCATGAGGACCAAATAAAAATGAAAACTAAAAGAGAAAATGAGAAAGAAAAAGAAGTAAGTACTACACCGAGTCACACCATTTTCTCCTCTAAATCCATCATGTTGACTCGTGCTATGCCTCAAATGGACCCTCCAAGGTCTTCTTCTTCTTTATCTTTTTCATTACCCAAGGTTCCTATTTCAACACCCCCTTGGTTAAAATATGTTAGGGATGATTTTTTCATACCTCTTAATGGGTTTCACCATTTAAGAGGTCTTTTTCCCAAAAATATCATCATTCCCAAACACATTTTTCCAACTTGGTCGATTTGTAGGACTTCCTTTTCTGCAATCCCTTTGGTTCCCTCTGCTAAGTCATGTATTCCTTTTTCTTACTCTTTTGCTTGTAAAAGTAAACTGACTTTGTTATATGCAGGGATTCAGAATTCGTGGGCGAATTCTCTCCAACTCGGGAAGTATGATAAGAATCAACTAAAGGTGGCTTTTTATAAGGAAGAACAAGATCATTCGCCTTCATACTTAAAGTTTTTCTTGTTAATGTTTGCAAAAGATAAAGCCCAAGCCCAAGCCCAAGAAGGCCAAAGCCCAAAGTCCATCCCATGAAGGGCAAGGCCAAGTATTAAATAAATATTGTTTAGAAAGGTGCTTAGAGGGAAACATTAGAAACCTCTATTGTTAAAGCATCTTTTAGTCTTTAGTTAGGAGTCTTAAGGGGGGGGGGGGTGTTAGTAGATAGGTGTAGGAGTAGAAAAGGAGGTGCCAAAGTGAAGGAAGAGGTCACACCTTCCTCATGCTTTGTTTTAGGCGCAAATTCTAGAAGCTTTTTGGGAGGGAGTTTTTGAATTTGTGTAGCTTATATTTCAGCACCTTAGGCTATAAATAGAGGTGCTCTCTTTGTATTTTTCAGAATTGAAATGAGAGTAAAGAAACTATACTCAATTTTTGAGTGAGCATTGGAGAGCTTTTGAGCCTTCTTCTCTAGTCTTATCTTGAAGATCCACGGTGTCCTCAAGTGGCGGCAGCACACTCATCTAGGAGCAACCATCCTTCTAGTGGCGTGATCACTCATCTTCTCTTCCATCTCCATAAGCTTTTCTCTTCTCCTTTCTTCCTACTCTTTCAATTGTTCATGTTTAGCTTGTGTTCTTGAGTTTTGGTTTGGTTATTTTTCATTTTCCAACAGCTGTTCTTATTCTTTTCTGTTTTGGTTCGGTGCATTTTAATTTCCAGCACTTCTAATTCAGTTTGGTTATCTTTTGTTCCATTTTGTTCGGTTCAATTTGACTATAATTGGAACTTCCATATGAGTTTGGAATTGGTGCTAGTTTTTGGAGAGTTCTTGACTTAGAACAATGATCCAATTCTAAGAAAAAGTGCCTAAATATTGTCCAACTCAAGTTGATTCCTAAGAAGGTCAAGAACCTTTCTCTATGTGGCTATTGGAATCACATCAAAGGTGTCCGAGTCAAAGCGGCAGGAACATTTGGCGCCCACCGTGGGGCCTGATCTAAAACATTTGTCCCACTATAGGAAGTAGAAGATCTAGTGAAAGTTGTGGAGGTTCGTTAAGGTTTTTCAAGATTCTTGAAAAGTTCATCAAGAATCTTCAAGGTTTGCTCAGGTTCATCAAAGAAAGCTCCAAGATTTGCAAGACAGTGTAAGATTCTCCAAGAAACCTCCAAGAATGAGGAATACCAGGCAAAGTGCTACAGCGTGCGCAGGGAAGGAAGCTTTGACCCTACAGCAGGTGATGGGGGTGATGCAGGGCCTGCAAGAGGCAATGGCGGCATCGAGGGCGGAGTAGAAGCGCATCCAGCAAGATCTTGCGGCTTCGCAAGCTAGAAATGAATTGCTGCACCGCACTAACGAAGAGTTACGTCGTGGGTTGCGCCACCAGTTTGGAAGTCGTGAAACAGAGGATTGAGAATGCTTCACGCCTCCCAGAGAGTTCCCCATGCCCTTCTCGCAGGCTATCATGGAAGCAGTAATACCACCCATGTTCGTAGGGCCGAAAGCTACGTTCACTGGAGTGGAGGATCCAGAGGCGCATCTCACTGCGTTTCACACGCAGATGATGTTGGTTGGCGGTTCTGACGCCGTGAGGTGCAAGTTGTTTATGAGCACCTTGGTGGGGGTGGCGATGGACTGGTTCATCAGTCTCCTAGATGGCCACGTGACCTCGTTTGCGCAGCTGTCATAGCTGTTCAGGGAACAGTACATCGTAAACCGCACTCCCCCACCCGTTTCGTATGATCTTTTCGACTTGAAGCAATATCAGGGAGAAATGTTGAAGGAGTTCGTTAATCGCTTTGGGGCACAGGTGGTGAGGGTCAACACCACTGATGAGTCGATGATAGTTCAAAAAGGGAATTTGCCCTGGACCGTTTAGCGAATCGCTCATCAGATGTCACCCCAAGTCTTTTGCTGAAATCAGGCATCGTGCAGTGGCGCACATCGTAACAGAATGAGAGGTAGTCGAAAAGCGTGCATGCATGATCCTTGCGCGCCCTCGTGCACCGCCGCGCGCACAGCCCATGGGAGTGCATGATGCCGCAGCGGGTAAGAAGGCTCGGGGAAGGAAGCAGCCTTACGAGGCCGGAAAGCCCAAGGCCAAGAGGCTCCCAGGGGGAAACAAGTCGTTGAGGCAGAACTTTGTCGTGGAGCTAAAAAACCTTATCGTTGTGCCCAACACAGCGGATAGGTTGAAGATGCCGGCGAAGACGGATAAGGTGTTGGAACCGCACAAGGATGCGTGGTGCGAGTTCCATCAGGCGTTCGGACATCCGATCAACAGCTGCTTGGCATTAGGCCATCAGCTGGATGAGCTTGTGAAGAGCGGTTTCTTGAATGACTACATGGCGGGGTCATCAGAGACCGAGGCCTTGACAACACCAGTGGGGGACCAGGCCCACAAGATGCCCATCCACGGGGAAATCCACACCTCTTTGGTGGATTCTCGGGTGGAGGGTGCACTGCCTATGCCACCGTCTCACCATGGACCCTAAGATCCGACCCGTGTGCCAGAGAAGAAGAAAGTTCAACGAAGGATACTGGTCGTGCAAGAAGAGACGAAGAAGCTATTATCCCGAGTGGTTGGCTAACGTGGTCTTAGTTAAGAAGGCCAACAGGAAGTGGAGGATGTGCGTAGACTTCATTGACCTCAACAAAGCGTTCCCGAAGGACTCGTACCCATTACCAAGCATCGATGCGTTGGTGGACAGCGCCTCGGGCTGCAAGATGCTTAGTTTTTTGGACGCGTTCTCTAGGTACAATCAGATTAAGATGCACCCCAGCGACGCGTGCAAAATGACATTCATGACCGAGACATCCTGCTATTGTTACACAGTGATGTTGTTCGGCCTGAAAAACGCAGGCGCCACCTATCAGAGGTTGATGGATAAGGTCCTGGCACCTATGTTGGGAAGAAATGTGCAGGCCTATGTGGACAATATGGTGGTGACCTCCCAGGAAAGGGGAGCACATAGCTGATTTGGAAGAGTTGTTCGCTACCATAGCCAAGTATCGTTTGAAGCTGAACCCCAAAAAGTGTGTATTCGGGGTTGAGGTGGGTAAATTCTTGGGGTTCCTACTCACTGAGCGTGGGATAGAGGCGAACCCAGACAAGTGTGCGACGATCCTTGCAATGAGGAGCCCCGCCTCGATGAAAGAGGTAAAACAATTGACAGGGTGGATGGCGACCCTGTCTAGATTCGTATATGCTGGAGGAGATAAGGGGCACCCCTACTTCCATTATTTAAAAAGAAACAGTCGGTTCGTGTGGACCGAGGAGTGCGAGGCGGCATTCCTCAAGCTTAAGGAGTATCTGGTCGCTCCTCCCATGCTGTGTAAGCCACAAACGGGTGATCTGCATGCATGGCACGTGAGGAAGGCGAGGTACTCCCAGGGCGAATGACTCAGAGCTTGGGTGCACGAATTAGGACCCAAGTGGTCATCCCCGCGTGAGTTGCACTCTGGCGAGGCAATCTTACACGCTGAGAAGGTCCTAAGACTGGGAACAGTGCTACTAAGGAGCGCCTACAGAATACGCGAGTCTCAGGCTGACGCATGGACAGAAACACCAGGAAGGTATATAAGGCTTATGGTAAACAGAACAAGGTATGTTTTCACACACTTACAAACAAGTGAACTCAATTTTGAGAGAATTCAGTTACGCACTTCTCTGAGCACTGAGCTGGTGGTGTTCTGTGACAGGAAATGTCACGGTGTTTTCTGCCATAGCTGACTTGAGCGTCGGAGCGCAAACGGCCACGAGGGCGCCCATTTGTCTATCTGTTTCAGGTGTTAGCAGCAGAGGAAGAACATCGTTGGAGTAAGAGCAAAGGCGTTCGTGAAGCGAAGCTCGTAGAGACGTGTGAAGGTGTCCGAGTCAAAGCGGCAGGAACAACTGTGATGGCTGGAATCTTTCCCAGAAATTAATTCTATGGGTTTAAAATTCTGAAATTTTGGATTTGAGTGTTTGATGTGTTGAGAAAAATTGAAAAAAAAAGAAGTACATCAAAATTCAAAATACAAAAAAAATGATAAATGAAATACGAATAAAGTGCAAAAGTTCTTACTCTGGAAAAACGGTGATGTGGAAGTGATCTTAAAGAAAATATTAAATTTATTTGGCTCACTGTTTTGGTGAAATTCCAACGCCTATTTTGAGCTAAAACACTGAAGTTTTTGTGGTTAAAATTTAAAGCTCAAATTTGAAGTATTTTGTCCAGCATAAATTCGGAAAGTTGTGAAAAGTTTACACAATTTTTGTAGTGTTGTTTTGGTTTATTCATCTATTCTAGTTCCATTCTCTAGGATTCCACTTTGTGTGCTACCTTTTCTTCTGTACCTTAATTTTTTGCTTGTCAATTTTATTGAATACTCTTTCAAGTCTTGTCAAATATCAACTCCATTTGTTGTAGTCCTTGATTTTAAATTTGAGTTTTGTTGCTTTAAAAGTTGTTTGACCTTTCTTTGGTGGAATTTACCTAAAAAGTGCTTTGGTGAGTAGTGGAGCTAAAATTTTGTTTTTGTGAAAGCTATATCGCTAAAAAGGAGCTGGATTAAACATTCAAGGTTGAATAACCTAAGGAGACAAAGCAAGGGACAACAACAACCTCATTTAAAAAATACACAAATATATACAAAGGAGCTACAAGTGAAGGAGTGCATAGAATAGGACTTTAATTTTTGTGCATAAAAAAAATAATTGTTGACCTAATTTCATTGTATTTCTTTAAGTTGTAATTTGCAAGAACTTTGATTAATTAGTGAATTAATACGCTTTAGTCGGTGAGTGTGTCTTCAAGGTTCCAAAGTGCAAAAAGCCTCACTTTAGGATTCGACTAGTTCACAAGCTTTCTAGATAGAAATTTTCATCTTTGATTGTGCTCTAAGTAAATTGCTTAGAGAAAGGTTTGTGAGAGTGTTGTGGGATAGTATATAGCTAAGGAAAGGCTTTGTACTTAAGAGATCCTAATGATCCACCTCCCTTCTTGGAAATTACCTACTTCACTCAACCTATCTTTGTTTTTGAAAATTACTTTTATCACAAACCCTAAACATGTCTACTCATTCTTCCAGTCATAGTGAAAGTAATAGAAAATCCACAAAATCTCTTTTGAAACAATTGGCTAGAGATTTTCAATCACTATCACTAAGACAATTGCAACATGAGGTTCAAATTTTGGAAGATAAAAAAGAAAGAGATGCTCATCTTGCGATTTGGAAGAGGACTTAAAGATTGTCAGGGAAAAGGATGAGTACATTAGAAACTTCAAAAAATCACATGCATCTAGTTCTAGGTCAAGTGATTCACATGCTGAGGGGAGTTTGAGAGTTAATGATTATTATCAACCTCCACCTAGAAGAACTAGAAGGGAACATCTAAAGGAGACTAGGGTAGACTTGCCTCATTTTTATGGGAAAGAAAATGTTGAAACCTATCTAGATTGGGAGATGGAGGTAGAACAACTTTTTTCTTGCCATCATGTTAGTGAAGAGAGGAAGGTACCCCTAGCTATCTTAAGTTTCCAAGGAAATGCTATGTATTGGTGGACAACCCTAGAGAGAGATAGGTGCCTCCACAAGGACCCTCCCATAGAATATTAGAATGACCTTAGGGGAGCCTTGAGACGCCACCATATTCCTTCATACTATAATAGAGAGTTAATGGACAAGCTCCAAAGACTCCAACAAAAGAACATGAGTGTATAGGAGTATAGGCAAAAGATGGAGGAGCTTTACATGATGAGAGTCCCTATTAAGGAGGAAGAAACCACCACCATAGCTAGGTTCCTGAGTGGTCTCAATCTTGAGATAAAGGATAAAGTGGAACTCTTGCCCTATAGGGACTTGAATGACTTGATCCAACTTTGTATAAAAGTTGAGCAACAAAATTTGAGAAAAGGATCACGTCATAAGGAGAGTTCTTACTCTAACTCTTATCCCAAGAAAGAGTATAGAAGAGAAAAAGAGGATAGTCTTTCAAAAGATAAACCCAAGGAAAATCCCAAAAGTGTAGGAAAAAGATTTGTCTACCTCACAACCCCGCAGTAGAGATATCCAGTGCTTTAAGTGTCTTACTAGAGGCCATATAGCATCCCAATGCCCAAATAGGAGAACCATGATCTTAATAGAGATGGATGAGTATAACAGCCAAGATGATGAGTCTAGTAGGGAAGAAGAGAAAGAAGATATTGAGGGGTCATATCCTTGTGAGGGAGAATTAATGATGATCAGAAGAACCCTCAACAATCACCCTACTGTGAACCATGAAACACAAAGAGAGAACATCTTTCATACAAGATGTAAAGTTTTAGAAAACATTTGTTCTCTCATTGTGAATAGTGGTTCTTGCTGCAATTGTTGTAGCACTAGGATGGTTGAAATACTTAATATACAATTAGTACCTCATCCAAAACCTTACAAAATTCAATGGATCAATGAAGATGGGAAACTAATTGTAGACAAGCGAGTAAAAGTCAGTCTTTCTGTGGGGAACTATAAAGATGAGATTTTATGTGATGTAGTACCCATGGAAGCCTGTCATGTCTTATTGGGAAGGCCATGTCAATTTGATAAGAAAGTTATGCATAATGGTCTTACCAACGAGATTACTTTTACTCATAAGGAAAAGAAATTTGTACTTTATCCTTTAACACCCTCACAAGTGGTAAAGGACCAAGTACAAATGAAACAAAAAAGAGAAAATGAAAAAAAAAATAGAAAAACCAGAAAAAGACCTTACAAAGAAAGCTGAGGCATGGGAGAAGAGTGTTCCTTCCCACAAGGTCATTTAGAAAGAAGAAAAAATTGAAAATAAAATTGAAAAGATACTTTTATCTGAACAAGCTTCAGGCCTCCTTCTTTGTAAATGAACACTTCCATGAACTGCAACACTTTCTGAAGTTTGTGGGCTACCTCCTCAAGTCAAAAAAACTTTTAAAATAATTTGGTGATGTATTCCCTAAGAAAGGTCCTATTGGACTTCCACCTGTTAGAGGTATTGAACACCAAATAGATTTAGTTCCAGGAGTTAGTCTACCAAATAGATCGGCTTATAGAACTAATCCTGAGGAGACTAAGGTGATAGAGTCACAAGTTCAAGAATTGTTGGAGAAAGGCTGGGTTCAAAAGAGTCTAAGTCCTTGTGTTGTACCTCTTTTCTTTGTGCCAAAGAAAGATGACAAGTGGAGAATGTGTTATGATTGTAGGGACATCAACAATATAACCACCAAATACAGGGATCCAATTCCTAGACTTGATGATATGCTTGATGAATTGCATGGGTCCACTATATCTTCTAAAATTGATCTCAAAAGCGGATACCACCAAATAAGAATCAAAGAAGGTGATGAGTGGAAAACTTCTTTTAAGACCAAATTTGGACTATATAAGTGGTTAGTCATTCCTTTTGGACTCACTAATGCACCTAGCACTTTCATGAGGCTTATGAATCATGTCCTTAGGGATTACATAGGTAAATATATAGTAGTTTATTTTGATGATATATTAGTATATAGTCAAAGCCTAGAGTCTCACCTAAGTTACCTTAGGGAGGTCCTTTTAGTGGTTAGGAAAAATAGTTTGTTTGCTAATATAGATAAGTGCACTTTTTGTGTAGATAGTGTAGTGTTTTTAGGTTTTATAGTAAACAAAAATGGGGTACATGTTGACCCCGAGAAAATCAAAGCCATCCAAAAGTGGCTAACCCCACAAAATGTAGGAGATGTTAGGAGCTTTCATGGTCAAGGAAGTTTCTATAGGAGATTTATTACTAACTTCTTGAGTCTAGCTTCACCACTCAATGAGTTAGTGAAGAAAGACACTGCATTTTGTTGGACGGAGAAGCATGAGCTAGCCTTTCAAAGGTTGAAAGCTCAACTCAATAATGCACCAATTCTAGCTTTACCAAACTTTTCAAAAACTTTTGAGCTAGAGTGTGATGCATCGGGAGTTGGAATAGGTGTTGTGTTGTTACAAGGTGGGTACCTAATTGCATATTTTAATGAAAAACTTCATGGTATCGCCCTCAACTATCCCGCCTATGACAAAGAGCTCTATGCACTTGTGAGGGGCCTGCAAACTTGGGAACACTATCTAGTCTCAAAAGAATTTGTCATACATAGTGATCATGAGTCTTTGAAATATTTGAAGGGTCAACACAAGTTGAACGAAAGACATGCAAAGTGGATGGAATTTCTTGAGCAATTTCCATATGTTATCAAATACAAGAAAGGCAATACAAATATTACGGCAAGTGCTCTATCAAGAATACATATTTTCTAAACTTGGAGCCTAAATTTTTGGATTTGAAAACATACCTGAACTTTATAAAGAAGATCAAGATTTTGCACCCACTTTTACTGAATGCCAACATAGAGCACAAGGAGGTTTTTATGTTTCTGAGGGGTACTTATTTAAAGAAGGGAAACTTTGCATACCCTAAGGAACACATAAAACTCCTTGTAAAAGTAGCACATGAAGGAGGACTCATGGGCCATTTTGGAGTTGATAAAACTCTTAAGCTTTTAAAAAGAAAATTCTTTTGGCCACACATGAGAAAAGATGTCCAAACACATTGTCATAGATGCATTTCATGTTTAAAAGCTAAATCTACGACAATGCCTCACAGACTCTGCACTCATATACCTTTTGCAAGTGCTCCTTGGGAATATATAAGCATGGATTTCATATTAGGACTTCCTAGGACACAAAGAGGCCTTGATTCCATCTTTGTAGTAGTGGATAGTTTTAACAAGATCACTCATTGTATACCCTTCCATAAAGTGGATGATGCTAGCAACATCTCTAAGCTCTTCTTTAGGGAAGTGGTAAGACTACATGGTTAACCTAAGACAATTGTTTTGGATAAAGATCATAAATTTGTAAGCCATTTCTAGAGAACTCTTTGGGAAAGGCTTAGAACTAAGTTGAATTTTTGAACTTCTTGTCATCCTCAAAACGGATGGACAAACTGAAGTTGTAAATAAATCTTTTTCCACTATGCTTAGGTCAATCATTAAAGGAAACCACAAATCTTGGGATGAGTACCTTTCTCATATTGAGTTTGCATATAATAGAGCAGTTCATAAAACTACTAACATTTCTCCATTTGAGGTTGTGTATGGGTTCAATCCTCTTACTCCTTTGGATTTGTTACCTCTACCTAATCCAGAAGATTTTGTGCATAAGGAAGGAGTAACAAAGGCTGAATTTTTAAAGAAAATGCATGAGAGGATTAAGAACAAAATACAACAACAAACAGAGAAATACAGGAAACATAGCAATAAAGGGAATAAAAAGGTAATTTTTTAGGAGGGGAACTGGGTTTGGCTTCACCTCAGAAGATAGATTCCCTAATCAGAGGATGTCTAAACTTAGTCCCTGAGGTGATGGTCCCTTCCAAGTTCGCAAAAGAATCAATAATAATGCATATCAAATTTACCTACCTGAAGAATATAGAGTACATACTACCTTCAATGTTATGGATCTAACACCTTTTGCAAGTAATGAAGATGAAGAGGCAGCAACATGTGATCTAAGGACAAATCCTCTTCAAGAGGGAGGGGATGATGGAAGAGGCCCAAGCTCATGCCCTAGTTCAGGCCCAACAACTAGGTCCATGGCAAAGAGGATTCAAGAAGATTGGGACTCTACTACTCATGGTAGAGACACTTTTCTTTCTATGTTCAAAAAGGACCACAAGAAGTAAAGCCCAGGCCATGGGAGCTAGTTTCTTTATTTGTAATTTCAATAGAATAGGGTTCCTTTAGCATAATAGGGGAGGTGTGCTTATCATTGTAGTTTGGGTAGAGCCTTTTAGGGTAAGAAGTTAACCTAGCTTCCAGAACTTTGCTCCTAGGGTGCGGCATTGACTTTAGTCAACACCTAGCAGCCCCTCTTTTGTGTATTTCCCATCCTACCCTTGCTCCTTGCTCTCCAAGGCACCATCTCCTATAAATAGGGTGCTTTGGCTCATGTTTTGTAAGATCAATTTAATGAGTAAAATGCTGCCAAATATTGCAAGCTTCTACTCCCTTGTCTAGTCTCTCTAGGTTAGACACTTTAATCTTCACCTCCACCTTTCTCCAAGTGATATGGCCCAACTAATCACTCTACATACCTTTCATGCACCTACAAGGAACCTGATAAGTGTCAATGTGTAGTTTTTATGATTGAGAAAATTGAACACTTTGAGAACTTAATTGTTGAAGAAATTTACCCTAATCAGAGAATTATTGAATCCGATTATATATTTTGAACCAAGAAACAAATGAAAAAATTTAATCTCAATTTTTGTGTAAATTGCATATGAATATGAAGCATTGAAAGAAAGAAAGCAAAAACTTAATTGGATCACAAGAAGATTTAGTTCAAGCTAGAAGATTTAGCTCAAGCTAAAATTGTCCAGATTTGATTAATGGTGCAGTACTAATCTAGCTCATGCTAGAATTGCTAGCTCAAGCTAAAAAGCATCGAAAGATCTAGCTTAAGCTAAATTGGCTCGCTTGAGCTAAAGTTCATTATATAAATTTTGAAACACAACTAAAACAAGGGTGGTGGAAAAAATAAGTGATTTTTAGAGAGAAGTTGGTGAGAGAAGGAGAAGAAAACCTCTGTTCTTAGGATAAGAACTTGCTCATATCAGCCCATCTTATGCAATCCAAATCAAGAATGAAGATTGGATGAGCTATCATGAGTGGCTAAAGGCTTTCTAACTTGGGATTGAATGTAATCTACTTTGATCAAATGTATTCTTGGTGATATATACATATATATATAATATTCTCTTTTCTACTTGCTCTTGGTATTTTCATTTCATGCTTATTGCTTGATTCTATCTGATCAATGGACTCTTGATTTTGATCCTTAAATTCAACTGTAAAGTACTTTTAAGGATCTGAAATAGATGAAAATACTTGATAACTTGTAATGCTAGGAATAGATTTCTGGTTATTAATTGCATCATAATTTTGTTCATAAAGCTGGATGATTTGTTACATATATGAGGAATCAATATTTGAGAAATTATCTTATGAATTTTATCTGTGAGGAATCAAGGTGAATGACTTTAAATTAAGCATCAAGAATAAGTAGTTTCGAGTATTATGTATTGTATTATTTCAAAATACAGATGATTAAAATAGACTTAATTCAATCACAAGTATCTTTATCTATATTTGATTAGTTAGTTTTGTTACATCTTGAATCAAATCTTAAACCTTTGAGTTACTTCTTGTGCAATATTTAATTTGGTTATGAAAAAGTTCTCAAAGTTATTTTCTATACTTGATGAGTTTTATAATAGAATATCTTAATTAGAGTTGTTCCCTATGGGCTCGACATTCGTACTTTAAAGAGTACTATATTACAGTTGATTCGGTATACTTGCCGAGAAAAATCAACAAGTTTTTGGCATCATTGTCGGGGAACAATTTCTTTTAGAAATTTCTGAAGTATAACTTATTGAGTATTATGAATAGTTTGTTTTCTTTTTTAATAGACACTTGTTTAGATCTTTTTTTTTTATCATGTGCTAATCCTTGCTTGAGTTGTCTTAGATACATGTTATTAAAAGGACAGGTTCCTGAAGATCAATTGGAATTTGATCCAGAAATTAAGAAGACAACTAGAAAAAATCATAGCAAGAAGAGAGAAAAAAAGAAGAAGCAAGGACAAGCAAAAGGAGAATCTTCCAACACTCTCAACTCACACAATCGAACAGAGTTACAAATGGCTGATAATTGAAAAAATCCACCTAAAAGGGCATTTGGAGACTATGCCATGAAACAAGAACCAAGGCATTTCTCCACCATAGCCATACCTCCTGCCACAAAATCATTAGAAATGAAGCCAGCTTTTCTTAGGTTAATCAGTACTCATCAATTCACTGGAATGGATCATGAAGACCCTTATACTCATCTATCCACATTCTATCAGTTGGTTGGAACCATGGGCTTCGAGGAAAATGATATTGAATCTATTTATTTGCATCTATTTCCTTTCTCACTTGCAAGCAAAGCAAAAGAATGGTTAAAGTCGCATCCAAACCAGAGTCTAAGTAGTTGGAATGATGTAGAAGAGAAATTCCTACATAGATTTTTCCCACTCTCTCGATATATCAAGGCTAAGTCTGATATCTCCACATTCAGGCAAGGGCCAGATGAAATTTTTTGTGAAACTTGGGAACGTTTTAAAGTAATGTTAAGAAGGTGTCCTAATCATGGCTTTGAGGATATTGCTCAGTTGAACATATTCCACAATGGTTTGAGGCCTGATACTAAAATGATCTTGGATGTTGTAGCAGGAGGGACAATGATGACTCTTGATGTAGAACAAGCTTTAAGAATCATTGATGCCTTAGCCTCAACGGATTACCAAGCTCAACACGATAGATATACAATGCAAAAGAAGGGGTGTTAGATCTTTGTACTTTAGATAAAATTTTAGCACAAAATAAGATTTAAACTCCAAAAATTGAGGCATTAACCAAGCAAATGTCAAAACTGGCTCAACAATTACATGCAGTAAATTTTCCTTTAACTTAGTGATCCTGCCTGTTGACCGGAACGCTGGAAACTGCCTCGACAAAGGATCGACGTGCGCACCGTTTCAAACCTCCGTTCTTCTTCGAGATATACCTCAAGAACCTGCAAAGGAACATAACGGCGCCGCTGCGGCCGATCGCACTCCAACGCCCAAGTCAGTGACCGAATCACCAAATACTAAGAGAACAGGAACCGTGCAAATTCTCTCTCACAGTAAGCTCTATAACTCGCAAGCGTAAAGAGTGTAATCTGAACGCGCGTACCTCAGAAAGTTCGTTGAGAACTCTTATATACCTGGTTACTTTCTCTCTCCTGGCAGTTACAGACTTGGACACGTGGCTCGCATCTAGTCGTACACGTGCCTTCATCTGGAGCCTCCTTGACTTGGGCGCTGCTTCTACTATCATTTTGCTAAGTTACTTATGCATGGTACTGCCCAGTGCATAGCTAACTTGGGAGCGCGATCTCTACTGGAATTGGCGAGTTAGGGTGCCTTCGTACACCTTCCCTGTGGTCTCGCCGGCCGCCTTCATAATCTGCACCACCTTCATCTCTGGCGATGTGCTTGCTCTGGCGATCTCCAATCACTAGGTCGCCTGAGTTTACATCTGGCGACTTCATCTTTAACCCGGTGATCGCCGATTCTGGTATGCTGGAGATCGGAACACGCCAACTTAATAACTGGCGACTTCACGAGCCCCCCGACTTCCTTCCCTTCTGCCAACCTGGCGCCTTGTCAACACGCCTATACTATAGCTGGATGCCGCGTCATCACTTCCGACTACCAGGGCGGTACACAAGCCCCCCAGTCTTAAGCGAAGACTTGTCCAGCGAAAAGACTAGAAGAGTCACGTCAACACCGGTCTACGTGGCACTGACGCAGAATTCCAAGCGGTTGTACCTTCTGCTTCTCTGACGCTCCACCAAACCCCTCACCCATCGTTCGACACGTGGCTTCATCAACGGTTACCTTCAGTTACCGTTTGCGCTTCCCAAACCCATTTCGAAAAAACTCTTAAACCCATTTTCACTCCACAATGTTCCATCACTTTTCTTCATATTCACAAACGCTCTAACTTCCTCCTGCAAAAAACTCTCAGCGCTCTCCAACATTCTGAATCACCATCATCCTTCGTCGTCTTCCTGATCATCAAAAGGTACCTACTTTCCTTCTTCTACTGGTTTTTCTTGCATTTTAACCGTTTCGCATCATCCTGTAACTGTCTGGTGCATACGCTGTGGGTTGCTTTTTCCATTTCTCCTTCTGCGTAACTTAGGGCTTCGTCAATCGTCGCAACGAACCTTCGTTCGTTCGCTTTTCACCCTTCTCCCACGATCGAGTCAGCCTCTGCGAACTCTGACCATTTTTCCTTTTCTTCTTCCTTTGCAGCTTCGAGAATGACCCGCTCAAAGATCACCCCGAATCCTCCTCCTTCATCGCGACACCCCTCTTCTCAAGCACTCATCCCACCGCGAGCACGCGGTGCTTCATCTTCCCAGGCTGAGAGGCCTGCACCTTCCCGCCCCAACCTGGCCCAGGCGACTCCACCTATCGCCGGAGGAGCCCCCGTTCCCCTGCCAGACTTCAAAAAACTCTACCCCTGGGCCAACTCGACCCTGTTGAGGGAAACGTCTTCCGTGAACACTGCTGGAGCAGTCTTGCGATTGACAAAGGGGGATGAGCCTCACCAAACATTTCATAAGGAGCACGATGAAAAGATGATAGTGCTACCTTGCCCCCCCCCCCCCGCCCGATCTGCCCGTTTGTGTCGACGATAAGGTGAGCGCTGACGGGCCCTTCTGCTTCGTCTACACAACCTTATTCAAGAAGGTGAAGCTCAAGTTCCCTTTCACCCGTTTCGAAAGGGAGCTCCTTACCGAGCTCAACATCGCCGCCGCCCAGCTCCATCCCAACAGCTGGGCGTTTGTGCGAGCGTTCCAAGTGATGTGCGACCATCTGGGGTTGCCCGCATCCGTAGACGTATTTCTATTTCTCTTCGAAGCCAAGCACCCAAGAGACCGCCTGTGGGTTAGCTTGAATGGGATTGCTGGGAGGTCAATCTTCGCCATCTTCCAGCAATCCTATAAAGACTGGAAAGGGAAGTTCGTCCAAGTGCGCCCTAACGACAAGGACGCCTCCCTACTCGACGGCTTCCCCTTGTACTGGGTGGACAAGGGGAAGAAAGAGTCCAAGAGCTGCTTCAGGAGACCCAGAAGTCCTGATAGCATGGGAGCGTTAGACAGAGATCTCTACTTTTTCTGGAAAAGGGTGGCGGATGCCAACATCACTTTCCTTACCACCACCCTGATCTGCTTCGAATTCTACGAGGACCAACTCGAAATTCGAATAGGTTAGAACATTTAAACTGTTGTTTTAATGCTGCTTCTGTTTAACTGTTTCTGGGCGTCTTGTGCGTTATGCGCAAGACTTTGGTTTTATTTTTCTGCACCGATCATCTGCTTTGCTGCATACTGCCTTATGCACTTATTTTCTCTCTGAGTTAACCCATGCATTTTCGTTCTATGCAGATAACATGTTGGGCAAGGGTATGCTCGCTGAATTGAGGGCGCTCGCCCGAACCCACGGGCTGGCGACGGGCTCTCAAACAGTACCGAATTCGGTGGTGGAGATCGCCGTCGCCCAGGGTCGATCGCCACCTAAGGGCCCAGCTCCCTCCGATGTCCAGCCCGCCGCCCAACGTAAGAAGCTTGTCCTCAAAAGGCCTAAGAGGAAAGCTCCCCAGATAGTCCACGAGGAGGAGGAAGAAGATGACGAGGTCACCGAAGATGGCCTCGTTACAAAGAGGAAGAGGGTGGCACCTTCTTCACCACCTGCCCCACCCCCTCTTCCAATCTCAACACCGCCATCCACGCCTGCTCCACCTCCAACAATGCCATCTCCACCAGCTCCCGCTTCCCCAGTCCAAGCCATTCCGTTGGCAACTGCACCACCCGCGGTCGAGGCCGCCGAAGACAATTTCTTCGAGGACCCCCCAAGCGCCTCCACGCCATATGTATCAGCTGGAGGGGGTCCTCCTTCTAACGCCTCAACTGCAAATGTCGCTCCAATCGGGGATGAGGTTGCCCACACCTCTCCGATTCTGATCACAGAGTCCCCGACGTCGCCACCACGAGCAGAAACACCCACTGAAGAACCAACTAAAGAGGGTGGCAACGGAAACCAACAACAGGCCCCACCAGCGCCTCTCCAAGCAGCAAACCTCCCTCTCGAGGTCACGAGGATGTGGGAGCCTTTATCTGCTAAGCTGAAGACGATAGCAGAAGACATTCCTGCCATCATAACTAGGGCGGTGCAGAGCTCCACCAGGAAGCTCCAGGACGACCTCTTCAACCTTAAAACAGAGAACAGCACCATGAAGGTTGAGGTGGAGAAGTTGTCCTTTAATCTGATGCTCGCGGAGATTGAACACTCCCGAGTAGAAGACGCAATGAGCACCGAGCTCAGATTGGCGCGCAAGGAGGCCACTGATCTCCGCCATAAGGTGCAGCAACTGGCTCAAGAAAAGATTGAACTGGAGAGCAAGATTGTGCCTTATCGCGTCAAGGTGGCTGACCTGGAGGCTCTCATAAAAACTGACGCCGCCAGGGTGAAGAAATTGGAGCAAAGGTCAGCCGACCGAGAGACCCTCCTTGGAAAGGTGGAAAAGGCGAGGGATGACGCCATGGCTGAGCTCGCTGAAGCCAACAAGGAAAAAGGGGAGCTCGCTGCCGAATTGGGACAAGCGCAAGCAGAATCCAAGAAGGTTGCTGAAGACCTTCTCCAGGCTCAAGAAACCAATGAACAACTCAAGAAGCAAGTTGAAGAGCTGGAGCAGCAGAATAAGGAGCTGAAAGAACAGACTGAAGATCTCAAGAAACGGATTGAGGAACTTCAGAAGCAGATTGAAGAACTCAAGCTGAATTCTGCTCAAATTCTGGCTGCTGGATTCGAAGCTGTGCGGGAACAATTTGCCTGCTTGTTCCCCGACCTGGACCTCAGCATGGTGTCTCTTGATAACGAGGTAGTGGATGGAAAAGTGGTTCCCGCTGAAGACTAATCGATTCTCTCCATCTGCTACCTTCGTGCCTTTCCCTTGTATATAATTCTGTAATAAACTCGTATTTTCTTGTACACGTATTTTTGAGCTGATACTTTACTTAATGAAATTACCTTTGCATTTCTTCTTGTAACCTCTTCGTCTACCTTTAACTTTCCTTGCGTGATTTACGTCGAAGAAATAACTTAGTAATCTCGTAGGCACGATCTTGTACTTAGCCGTTTCAAACCATCTCAACTTCGAATAATAATCACATTTATCAACTCGTAAACTTAAGGCAATGAACCTTAGCGTAAAATGATACTCCAAGCAATGGACTTTAACTCAACCCCTGGCTTTATGACGTCGTTACACCCGATCTGCTTCATCAAACGGGTCTTTGACTTCTCGCCATTGCTTGAACGTTTCCTGGTCGCCAGAGACTCTTGGCGACACCAGCTTCTTCCTGCCTTCACACCTTGGCCATTGCTCTTTCATCTGGGGGTAGAGGCGCCTTTCGGATCCTTCTCTACCTCCTTGTGCTTCAGAGCAAGAGACCGGGTGGCTAGGCGTTCTCTTCGAACCTACCTTAGCCACCCTCAGAACTTCTTCCACCCTCTACACCATACCTGAACTCGTTCGAGACGAGAAGGATTTTATCTTGCCTGAACTCGCTCATAGGCGAGAAGGTCTTTAACTCGCCTGAACTCGCTCATAGGCGAGAAGGTCTTTAAATCGTGCCTCTACATTGCCCCAGGGGTTACATCTCCTCCCCCCCCCCAGAAACACTGAGGACTTTTCACTGGTGCCTCTACATTGCCCCAGGGGTTACATCTTCTCGCCCCCATAAACACTGAGGACTTTTCACTGGTGCCTCTACATTGCCCCAGGGGTTACATCTTCTCGCCCCCAGAAACACTGAGGACTTTTCCTGGTGCCTCTACATTGCCCCAGGGGTTACATCTTCTCGCCCCCAGAAACACTGAGGACTTTTACTGGTGCCTCTACATTGCCCCAGGGGTTACATCTTCTCGCCCCCAAAAACACTGAGGACTTTTACTGGTGCCTCTACATTGCCCCAGGGGTTACATCTTCTCGCCCCCAAAAACACTGAGGACTTTTACTCTTTCTCGCCTGCACTCGCTCGACGGTGAGGAGGTCTTTTACTTGCCTCTACATTGCCCCAGGGGTTACATCTTCTCGCCCCCAGAAACACTGAGGACTTTTCGCTCTTCCTTACCTGCACTCGCTCAGCGACGAGGAGGTCTTTAACTCGCCTCAGGACGCGCGAGGGCGTTGAGGTCTTTTAACTGGTGCCTCCGATCGCCGAAAGACGATGAGGACTTAAAAACTTTAACTGATGCCTCCAATCGCCGAAAAACGATGAGGACTTAAAAACTTTAACTGATGCCTCCGATCGCCGAAAAACGATGAGGACTTAAAACTTTTTAGAAAGCATGCAATATATCTTTAACTCGCCTTGAGTCACGTACAAGTGACAAGGTCTTTCTTCAAAACTTTTCTGAAAACAATAGGCACGCAATCTAAAACAACTTGTACTTTGAAAACTTCTCTTTATTGGGTGGCCTCATTAAAAACTCTCCTTAGGGAAAAAAGAGTGCCCCCTTCAAACTGTTTTAACGGAGACATTGTAATGTAACTTTGTGTTTATCTTTACTTACAAAGTTCTCAACTGTAATACAACTTCAGGTGCGTGGCGTTCCAGGTGCGAGGAATAGCCCCTCCTTCCAATGTCTCTAAGCGGTAGGCGCCGTTCCCGAGCGCCTCGGTTATTCTGAACGGTCCAGTCCATTTGGGTGACAGCTTATTCTCCATCTCGTACTGGTGGGCTTTTCTCATCACCAGGTCGCCTTCTCTAAATTGCCTTAGCATCACCTTCGAGTTGTACCTTCGTTCAATCCTTCTCTTCACCGCCTCAGCTTTCAGTCTCGCCTCTTCCCTGACCTCATCCAGTAGGTCCAGGTTCAGCCTTCTCTCTTCATTCGAGTCTTCCTCTACAAAGTTCTGGAATCTCGGCGAGCTCTCCTGGATCTCTACTGGAATCATCACATCACACCCATAGACCAAACTGAACGGGGTCTCATGGGTTCCTGACTGCTCGGTGGTGTGGTATGCCCAGACTATACGGGGCACCTCCTCAGCCCAGCTTCCCTTGGCTTTTTCTAGCCTTCTCTTCAAACCTCTCAACAACACCCGATTAGCTGACTCCACCTGGCCATTTGTCTGAGGGTGCTCGACGGATGCAAACACTTGTTGAATTCCCACCCCTTCGCAAAGCTTCTTCAACAGGTGGCTTGCAAACTGAGTCCCATTGTCCGACACCAAGCGCTTAGGCACTCCAAACCGGCACACGATGTTCTTCCACATGAAACCTTCGATCTTGTGTGCGGTGATCTGGGCCACTGGTTCTGCTTCGATCCACTTGGTGAAATATTCAATCGCCACCACCAAGTACTTCATCTGCCTGATCGCCAGCGGAAAAGGTCCCAGGATGTCGATTCCCCAGGTATGAAACGGCCAAGGGCTGTAGATCGACTTCAACTCCTTAGGAGGCGCCTTGTGCCAATCGGCGTGCTGTTGGCACTGTTTGCAACACTGCGCATACTTCTTGCAGTCTTCTCTCATCGTTGGCCAGTAGTAGCCTGCACGGAGAGTCCTCGCGGCCAGAGCTCGACCCCCGACGTGGCTTCCGCATATACCTTCGTGGAGCTCCGCCATGATTCTCGTGCACTTCTCGCCATGTATACATTCCAGGAGCGGGTGAGTGAACCCAAACCTGTACAGATCGCCATCAATCAGGGTGTACTTGCTAGAATTCTTCTTTACCTTCCTAGCCTCAGTCGGATCCAGTGGGAGAAGGCCATCTGCCAGGCACCGCTTGTATTGTGTTATCCAAGTGTCTGGCTCATGGGTAGCGCAGACCTGCATCACGTTTACCTTCTCTCCCCGACATGCTCTAATTCCCGGCGATCTCAGAGTTTCTTGCGTCAGGGACTTATGGCTTCTCGCTGCTTTCTCCGTCGACTTGCTTATCTGAAGGACCAGGTGATCTGCCACAAATGCTCTCGGCGTCTTCAGAGTTTCTTGAATCACCGTCCTCTGCCTACCCCCTTTGCCTGAACTGGCGAGCTTAGCTAGCAAGTCAGCTCGGGCATTCTGCTCTCTGGGCACATGCACTACTTCAAAGGAGGCAAAGGAACTCTTCAACTCCTGCACATATTCCAGATAGGCCGCCATTTGTGGATCTTTAGCCTGGAACTCGCCTGTTACTTGCCCTGTGACTAGCAGCGAGTCACTCTTAGCCATCAGCACCCTAGCTCCCATCTCCTTGGCCAGCAAAATTCCGGCGATCAGCGCCTCATACTCTGCTTGATTGTTACTGGCTTTGAAGGCGAACCTCAAAGATTGCTCGATCAGCACGCCATTGGGCCCTTCTAAAATGACTCCAGCACCGCTACCCTGCTGGTTCGAAGATCCATCCACCGAGAGTACCCAACGGAAGCCGTCCCCTTCAACTCGTGTCGCCTCAGACGAGAGCTCGACCACGAAATCTGCAAAGATTAGCCCCTTGATCGGGCCTCGGGGCTCATACTTGATGTCAAACTCTGACAGCTCCACTGCCCATTTCACCATCCTTCCCGCAACGTCGGGCTTCTTCAAAACTTTCTGGATGGGCAGGTCAGTCATCACCAATATGGTGAAGCTATGGAAATAGTGGCGCAACCTCCTCGCCGAAAACACCACAGCCAGCGCAGCCTTCTCCAGGGCCTGATATCTCGTTTCGGGGCCCTGCAACACCTTACTAACAAAATAAATAGGCTTCTGAGCCTGATCTTGATCCTGGGCGAGCACCGCACTCACCGCCCTCTCAGTTACAGCAAAATACAACCTGAGAGGGGTTCCCACCAGCGGTTTGCACAAAACCGGCGGGCTCGCCAGATACTCCTTCAGCTTGACGAAGGCTTCCTCGCACTCCTTCGTCCAGGCAAACTTGTTATTGCGCCTCAAGCACTGAAAATAGGGATGTCCCTTCTCTCCGCTAGCTGACACGAAGCGAGACAGGGCTGCCATCCGACCTGTTAGCTGTTGGACCTCTTTCACCGTAGCTGGGCTCCTCATCGCCAAGATGGCGGCACACTTGTCGGGGTTGGCCTCTATGCCTCTTTCAGTCAAGAGGAAACCCAAAAACTTTCCAGCCTCCACGCCGAAAATGCATTTCTCTGGATTAAGCTTTAATCTGAACTTGGCGATCGTCGTGAACAATTCTTCCAAGTCCGCGACGTGCTTGCTCTTTTCCAGCGAGGTCACGACCATGTCATCAACATACGCTTGCACGTTCCTTCCCAGCATCGGTGCAAGCACTCGATCCATCAGCCTCTGGTACGTGGCCCCGCGTTCTTCAGCCCAAACAGCATCACCTTATAGCAATAGCACGACCTCTCCGTCATGAAGGTTGTCTTCTCTTCATCCATGGGATGCATCTTGATCTGGTTATACCCCGAGAAGGCATCCAGGAAACTCAGCAACTTACACCCTGCAGCACTATCTACCAGGGCGTCTATGCTTGGTAAAGGATACGAATCCTTTGGGCAAGCTTTGTTCAGGTCGGTGAAATCGACGCACATGCGCCATTTCCCGTTACTCTTCTTCACCAGCACAACATTCGCCAGCCATTCAGGGTACTGGACTTCCCTGATGTGGCCTGCAGCAAGGAGTTTCTGTGTTTCATCTCTAATCGCCTGCCTCCTTTCCTCGTTGAACTTTCTTCTTCTTTGTCGCACTGGTCTCACCAAGTTGTCCATCGCCAGATGATGGCACAAGAAGTCGGGATCAATCCCGGGCATGTCCGAAGCGGACCATGCAAACGCGTCCAGATGCCGCTACATCACCTTGGCGATCTGGTCCTGGAGCTCGACCCCCAGAGATCTTCCCAGCTTGAAGATCTTTCCCCCGATCTCTTTCTCGAGCCACTGCTCGACAGGTTTTGGCCTGGATTCTCTGGCGATCACCGCCCTGGCGATTCCCTGCTCTCTCGCTTCCTCAGGGCGATTTCGCGCCTCTTCCTCCTCCAGACCAGCGTTCCCCTCCCCCAGCTCAGCGTCCACCATCTCCACGTCCCTTCCGGCGGTCTCTTCTGTTACCGTCGATCTGGGCTTCACACCGAGAGGTGGGGTGGTTGTTACATAACTCACTGATCTCTTGTTTTTCAGGCTATTCTCATAGCACTTTTTTGCTTCTTTCTGATCAGACTTGATCGTGATCACCACCCCCTCCATAGACGGCAGCTTCACCTTCATGTGCCGAGTCGACGGTATAGCGCCTATCCTGTTAAGCGTGGGCCTCCCCAACAGGATGTTGTATGCTGAAGGAGCGTTTACAATGAGGTACTTGATTTTCTCAGTCCTCGAACCAGCCTCATCTGTAAACGTGGTTCTCAACTCAATGTACCCCCTGACCTCCACCTGGTCACCAGCGAACCCATATAGGCACCCTCCATAGGGCCTTAGCTGGTCAAGGGGCAACTCCAGCTGCGTGAAAGTCGGCCAGAACATCACGTCTGCCGAGCTTCCCTGGTCCACCAGAACTCTGTGGACCTTCCTTCCCGCCGTAATCAACGAAATGACTATGGGATCGTTGTCATGGGGCACAACGTCCCGAAGATCCTGCTTGGTGAACGTAATGTCCACCTCCGGCGAGTGATCTTCAAACATATCCACTGTCATCACCGACCGCGCGTACTTCTTCCTCTGCGATGCGGTGCATCCACCACCTGAGAAGCCTCCTGCAATGGTGTGGATTTCCCCGTGGATAGGCATCTCGTGTTGCTGGGCTTCTCCACCCGCTGACTGGGAACTCGACGCTCCCCCCGTCCTCCTGTCCAGCAGATAGTCATTTAGGAACCCGCTCTTAACCAGATCATCGAGCTGATACCCTAAGGACAAACACGAGTCCAAAGTGTGGCCAAAGCCCTGGTGAAACTCACACCAGGCGTCTGGCTTTGGTCCCAACACCTTGTCGCCCACCTTCTCAAGCGCTTTCAACCTAGCAGATATATTGGGAATGGCGATCAGGTCCGCCAATCCCATAACAAACTTGTGCTTAGGCGGGCGATTGTATTCCCGGCGTGCTGGTTGCTGGCGTCCCTGGCCCCTCCCCTTGTTCCTCCTATCATAAGGATGGCGAGTCCTCTGGTCCTTCCTGGCCGCCGCCGCTGTCTCCAGCACCCTTTGCGGCTGGATCCTGGTCTGGGCGCGTGGCCTAGCGGGAGCCACGCTCCCTCTCTTCTCGGTGACCTCACTCTCGTCGGCGATGTGAGCCACCGCAAGTCGCCTGACCTCAGCAAACGTTGCAGGGTGAGCCCTGATCAAGGCCTCGCAGAATGGTCCTGGCAGCACGCCCTTCTTGAATGCATAGACCAGCATTTCTTCATCTTTAGCCGGCGATCTGACCATCTGCGCTCCTAAGCGATTCAGGTAGTCTCTGAGGGACTCTCCCTGGTACTGCCTTATATCAAACAAATCATAAGACACCATGGGCGGTGCCTTGTTCACGATGTATTGCTCGACGAAAACCTTCGAGAACTGCTGAAAATTGGTTATATGACCGTTAGGTAGGCTCACAAACCATTCCAACGCCGTTCCCTGGAGCGTGCTCACGAACATCTTGCAATACACGGCGTCTGACCCTCCCGACAGCATCATCTACGTATGGAACGTGGTTAGATGAGCCTCTGGATCCTCCACGCCGGTAAAGACAGCCTTGACAGGGACCACGCTCGTAGGAATAGGCGTGTCAGTAATCGCCTGAGTGAAAGGCATAGGAAAAACACGAGGTGGCGACGACGGCGCAACCTCTTCAGCAGAAGAACGCCCTTGCTGCTCCTGAAGAGCTTGACGCTGCTCCTCAGTCACCTTGCTGAGCTCCTCCTCCCTGGCGCGAGAGGCGACCAGGTCCTCATGCATTCTCGCCTGCTCTATGCGCGAGGCTTCCACAGTTGCCTGCAACGAACACATCATCTCTGCCATCTGCGCCATGGTCATGGCAGCGGCGCCTTCAGCAGCGACGGGCGCAACTGGACTTGAACGATTGCTTCTCATTTTTCTCATGAAACTCAGCGAATCACAGAATGCAGCGAACAACACTTACTTCAGCTACGATTGACTCAGCGATCAATCGGAAAAAACTGTGCGAAACTCCGCAAGAAAATTCAAGAACACCGCAACCTCCAAAGAAACTTGCAACTCCACCAGAAACCACTACTCTTCCCACGGATAACTAATCGAGCGAAAGAACTCAACTCCACCGAACAAATTACGCGTAAACAGCAGGAAAACCTCCCTTCACCGATCGAAAACCCAAACGAACGGTATAAAACGCGAATTCACCGAACAAATTTCAAGCAAACAGCGAACGATGGTTGCACCCGCACACAACCACGCAGAAAACTTCGAAAACCTTCAAGAACTCACGCTGTGGATGGGAGCAAGTTTTACACGGCCCCACGGTGGGCGCCTGATGATCCTGCCTGTTGACCGGAACGCTGGAAACTGCCTCGTCAAAGGATCGACGTGCGCACCGCTTCAAACCTCCGTTCTTCTTCGAGATCCACCTCAAGAACCTGCAAAGGAATAGAACGGTGCCGCTGCGGCCGATCGCACTCCAACGCCCAAGTCAGTGACCGAATCACCAAATACTAAGAGAACAGGAACCGTGCAAATTCTCTCTCACAGTAAGCTCTATAATTCGCAAGCGTAAAGAGTGTAATCTAAACGCGCGTACCTCAGAAAGTTCGTTGAGAACTCTTATATACCTGGTTACTTTCTCTCTCCTGGCAGTTACAGACTTGGACACGTGGCTCACATCTAGTCGTACACGTGCCTTCATCTGGAGCCTCCTTGACTTGGGCGCTGCTTCTACTCTCATTTTGCTAAGTTACTTATGCATGGTACTGCCCAGTGCATAGCTAACTTGGGAGTGCGATCTCTACTGGAATTGGCGAGTTAGGGTGCCTTCGTACACCTTCCCTGTGGTCTCGCCGGCCGCCTTCATAATCTGCACCACCTTCATCTTTGGCGATGTGCTTGCTCTGGCGATCTCCAATCACTAGGTCGCCTGAGTTTACATCTGGCGACTTCATCTTTAACCCGGTGATCGCCGATTCTGGTATGCTGGAGATCGGAACACGCCAACTTAATAACTGGCGACTTCACGAGCCCCCCGACTTCCTTCCCTTCTGCCAACCTGGCACCTTGTCAACACGCCTATACTGTAGCTGGATGCCACGTCATCACTTCCGACTACCAGGGCGGTACACTTAGAATCAAGCTTTGAAGTGTGATTTTTGTGGGGGAGATCATCTTAATGGCCAATGCTCTTACCAAAATCCATCAGAGGAAGAAGTTCAGTATATGAATAATCAAGGAGGGCAAGGTGGCTTTTGATCTAACTATCCAAATAACATGGCTCATGGGTGGAGGAATAATCCTAATAAAGGTTTTGGGTGGAAGTAAGAGGTTGGATCATCTAACAGGCAAGCTCCTTATCAGCAGCAACCACATTATCCTTCCATTCATGAGAGAAGATCCAAACTGGAGGATACTTTTGAAAAGTTCATGCAAGCCTCTCTATCAAATCAGCAAAATACTGAAGCATCAATAAGAAATTTAGAGACACAAGTGGGGCAGCTGGCTAAACAGTTGGCTAATAATCAAGGAAGTCAATTTTCAGCCAATACACAAACCAATCCCAAAGAGCATTGCAAGTCTATCACTACCAGAAGTGGGAAAGTTATAGAAAAAGGAATTGGAGATAATTTAGTTGTTGAGGAAGTTTTAAAAGATAGAGAGAGTGAAAACAACCAATTGAGTGTGAGGGAGGAGAAAGAAGGAATAAGGAAGATGTTGTAGATATTGGAGAGAAAATAGAAAAAAATCAAAAAAGTGAAAAACAAGATAGGAGTGTTCCTATAAAAGATGTACCTTATCCTCAAGCTCCTACAAAGAAATGCAAGGAAAGACAATTTTCAAGATTTATGGATATTCTCAAAAGATTGAAAATTAGCATTCCATTTACTAAGGCTTTAGAGCAGATGCCTACATATGCTAAATTCATGAAGGAATTACTGACAAAGAAAAGAAAATTCAATGACCAGGAGATAATTGAATTGGAAGCTGGATGCAGTGCTATAATTCAAAAATCATTACCACAGAAATCTAGAGATCCTGGGAGTTCCACTTTGCCAATTACCATAGGAAATCTCACTGTTGGAAAGGCATTATTGGATCTTGGAGCTAGTATTAATTTGATGCCTTTATCAACGCTGAAGAAAATTGGAGATGTAGAAGTGAGCCCAACAAGAATGACTTTGGAGTTGGCTGATAGATCAATCAAATATCCACATGGAATAGTTGAAGATCTATTGGTAAAGGTGGATAAATTTCTATTCCTAGTTGATTTTGTTGTTATGGATATTGAAGAAGATGTTGAAGGACCTTTATATTGGGAAGACCATTCATGAAAACTGTCAAAGTTATAATTGATGTAGACAAAGGAAGATTGAAGGTTTGTGCTCAAGATGAAGAAGTAAGCTTTAATGTTTTTGAAGCAATGAAATATTCAAATAATGAAAAAGAGTGTTTCAGAGTGGATGTGATTGTTTATCCTGCCGGTTGACCTAGCGCAAGAGCGTTGCCTCGTCACGATCTTCCTCACCAGCTTGACACCACGTGCCCTTCAAATCCACACCACAGATAGCCTCTCTGAGAACCTAAAAAATACAAGGTGGCACCTCTGCGGCCGGTGCCGCTCCGACGCTCAAGTCAGTGACAAGAACACCCAAGAAACTGAGAGAAAATATGCTCTGTAGGACCGTACTAAAAGCACACAACCCTAGCAGAATGAGCCGTAATGAAAAACGTACCTCTGCAAATTCTGTTAAGTTTACCTTTATAGCTAGGTTTCATCTCTCTCCAGGCCGTTATGCTTTTGGACGCGTGGCTTGCATCCAACCCTGCACGTGTCACCATCTGGGCTGGGGTCGCAGGTTGTACCCAGCCCTACACGTGTCATCACCTGGGTTGGAGTAACTGATAGCATCCAACCCTACAAGTGTCGTCATCTGGGTTGGGGCAACTTGAATGTCATTTCTGTGTAGTAACTAGTCGCGCGGCTAAGTTCTCTACTCAAGGAGTGAACTAGCACGCGACATGCTCTAGAACACCACCTGACAAGGCGAGTATCGGGTGCAGCAAAGTGCACCATCTCTGTGATATCGCTTGTCGCTTGATGATCCCTCCTTATCGCAGCACCATGCATGTTCTGGCTGAGGAAACCTTGCCTTCAATGAATGTCCACTCTGGGAATCCTGTCGCTGATAGGCAAGTTGTCCCCTCAACCCAAACGCCCTTCACGCCCTATGCAGGCGCAACAATCGCCTCACTGGAGTTGTACACTTAAACTTACACTTCTGGGCCTTCATCAGCTTCAATCTGAGCTTGTCGGGAAATCCGACGACGTGCTTCCTGCGGCAATATCAAGCTACCTGATCGCCAATCGCCAAACACGTCGATGACAAGCAAACCCGGCGACAACCGGCCATGCTCATTGCAGAACGCCAACCCACATAGTCACGTGCAAGACACGTCATCACACCTTACGACCTGGTCGGTACAATTGCTATTGAACCTTTAATGACATAAATCAGGTGTCAAGCTATATGACGTTAAACGAGCGCTTGCTGGGAGGCAACCCGGTGTTTTGTTTTGAAGTGTGTCTTTAATTTTTGTTTTGATTTAGTAGTACATTTTAATATTTGATGTCTTTAAAACTAGTTTGATATGTGAAATGGTCATGTTGGATTGAAATGTTTGGTGAAATGAATGGATGAAAGAAAGCCTAAAAAGGTTTGAAACTATTGGCAAAGACAAAATGAAAATTTTCAAAGAAAAATTCATTGCATGGTAATTTTAGCTTAAGCTAGAACTTTTAGCCTAAGCTAGATATGCAGAAAAATAAAGAAATTATGTTATGCAACTTTAGCTTGAGCTAAAATGAGCTAGCCTGAGCTAAACCACTTTGTTGCTCTCGGCCAAATTTAAGCCTGAGTTAAAATGATTTAGTTTGAGCTAAACAAATTTGTTGCTTTCGGCCAAATTTTAGCTTGAGCTAAAAAGGCCTAACTTGAGCTAAACAAAATTGTTGCTCTCAGCAAAATTTAGCCTGAGCTAAACTGATCCTGCTTGAGCTAGACAAATGTGTTGTTCTCTGTCAAATTTTAGCTTGAGCTAAAAAGACCTAGCCTAGGCTAGGGTTTAAAAAAAAACCTGCACCATTTTAAAATCCCATTCAAAACCCCTGCTATCCAGTTTTAAAACTTCTTTCCCAAAGCTTTCATATTCATTCAATCATTTCATTTACATTTCTATTATCAAGGTAAGTGCTCTATGTATAAATCTATCATCTCTATAGCCATCCATTCATTTTAAGATTTCATTGCTAAATTACTATAAACTCAAAGATTCAATCTTGTTAATATTTGAATGTTTGATGTTGAATATGATTGTTATTTTGAGTTTATCCAAAGTTAAGCATTGTCTTCCATGGATTAAATACCAAAAATTACTCATTCAATGTCATTCTATATCATGCATACCAAGTGTTTGTTAAAATGCCAATCAAATAAAACACTTTGGTTTGAAAAATGTTTATTCTTACATGTGCAGAAAAATGAGTCACACCAAATCCACATCTGGTATTAAATAATTTGTTGTTGACACCCACTGAATTTGATGATTATCTATCTTGGCCTGGAGACAAGCACAATTTTTCAAGGGAGGCAGGAGTGTTTGGAGTTGGGACTAGAGCAGAGGATACACAAGAAATGGGAGTTGGACGATCAAGAGCATCAGCAGATGAAGATGCAAACCAAGTTCAGAATGATGATGTTGGCACAGAGCAGAACAAAATCACAAGATGAGATTGATACTTCTCATGCACAATGAACAGAAAATTGGTTTTATCTTTTTGTTTAACTTTAATTTCAGTGCTAATTTAGTTTAAGTAGTTTAGTTTAGTAAGTTGACTTTAGCAGTTTAGTTTAATATTTCTTACTTTAGCATTTGTTGATGGCAAGCTTAAGTTAGTATAGTGGTTGATGTTTGCATATTTTGTGAAATCTTGTATATAGATAGATGATGGTATAATTTTTTTGGAAAAAGAAATCAAACCATAGTTCTAAATTAGAACAACCAATTGGATTGATCAAGGACTCAATTTGAAAAAAATTTGTGGCTAAAACCATCACTCAAATTGAAAAAGGATGGTAATGTGTAAAAGTTAGAACAAGGTAAACGGTTGAAAACAATGACTGAGAACAAATGAGGAATTGAAATTAGCCAACCAAGTGAGAGTGTGAAACCTTTAAACAATTTGATAGACTTTCACTAGTGAAGATTTAATTAAGGTTGCCCAATTTTCTAGTCAAATTGCATCACAAAACCAAACATGGAGATGATTGAGGCATGTTTAATAGAGTTGAATGTGAGAAAACCAGGGTCAAACAGCTAACCTATGCAATATATAATGAAATGTGTAGAAAAATAACCCTTTCTTAGCTGAAATTGGTTTTATTGCACCCTAGTTTCTGATATACATATTTTGTCATACCATGTGGTATGCTAACAAAAGGAGAGCATAGGTGCTATTCAAATTTCTATAATTAGAAGAATTGAGTTTGGTGTGGCTGTTGGGATCTTGAGAATGAACAAAAAAAGGATTACAAAATAATCCACATTCTCATTCTCTATTCTAAAAAAAAGAAAAAAAAAAGGAGAAAGTAAAAGAAAAGAAAAGGGGATTACAAGAATAAAAAGGGAAGCAATGTGGATGAATCTTATGGAAGGGGTAATGAATAACACAATTAGAAATTGAATTGCAAATATGTTAATCTTTTGTTAAGTGTGCATTTTGTTATCCTGGAAAAACAAAATTTTCTTTGAAACCCAACCTCATTACAACCTGAAAAAGACCTCAAGATCTATGTTTGTAATTAACTGGAAATGAAGGGCAACCTTAAATTAGCTTGGAAATCAGTGAAAAGAGAGAAAAACCACTCAGGAGTGAGGAATGAAGAGAGAAATTCCTTAGTTTGATTCTCAGTAAAGAGTAACAATTGTTTACCTTGGAAATTGAATACATTCTTATCCTGTCTTGGTTTGAATTGATAGGAAACACCATAATTTTTTGTTGAATTATCGTGTGCTCTTTTCATGAAGTTGTTCTGATATTTAACTGTAGATTTGATTTCTAAGGATTTTTGGGAGGAATGAACTCTTATTTTTTGGATTCAATTACTTTCCTTGAGGACAAGCAAGATTCTAGGTTGGGGGGAAATTGATAAGTGCCAATGTGTAGTTTTTATGATTGAAAAAAAGTGAACACTTTGGAACTTAATTGTTGCTTAATTTAAGAAAATTACCCTCATCTGAGAATTATTGAAACCGATTATATATTTTGAACCAAGAAACAAATGAAGAAATTTAATCTCAATTTTTGTGTAAATTGCAGATGAATATGAAGCATTGAAAGAAAGAAAGCAAAAACTTAATTGGATCACAAAAAGATTTAGCTCAACCTAAAATTGTCCAAATTTGATTAATGGTGCAGTATTAATCTAGCTCAGGCTAGAATTGCTAGCTCAAGCTAAAAAAGCACCGAAAGATCTAGCTTAAGCTAAATTGGCTCGCTTGAGCTAAAGTTCATTATATAAATTTTGAAACACAACTAAAATAGGGGCGGTGGAATAAAGAAGTGATTGAGAGAAGTTAGTGAGAGAAGGAGAAGAAAACCTTTGTTCTTAGAAGAAGAACTTGCTCAGATCAACCCTTCTTATGCAATCCAGGTCAAGAATGAAGATTGGAGGAGCTATCATGAGTGGCTAAGTGCTTTCTAACTTGGGATTGAATGTAATATACTTTGATCAAATGTATTCTTGGTGATATATATATATATATATATATATATATAATATTCTCTTTTCTACTTGTTCTTGGTATTTTCGTTTCATGCTTATTGCTTGATTCTATCTGATCAATGGAGTCTTGATTTTGATCCTTAAATTTAACTGGAAAGTACTTTTAAGGATCTGAAATAGATGAAAATACTTAATAACTTGTAATGCTAGGAATAGATTTCAAGTTATTAATTGCATCATAATTTTGTTCATAAAGTTGGATGATTTGTTAGATATCTGAGGAATCAGTATTTGAGAAATTATCTTATGATATTCATCTGTGAGGAATCAAGGTGAATGACTTTAAATTAAGCATCAAGAATAAGTAGTTTTGAGTATTATGTGTTGTATTATTCCAAAATATAGATGATTGAAATAGACTTGATTCAATCCCAAGTATGATAGCTTGAGCTCTTCATCTTTGCGTTTTTTATGTGGAATTGGCAGAAGCATCCTTGGATTGTTGGTGGACAAGGCTCTCCTAGGAGTTATGGTAGCCTTGGAGGTGCATGAGAAGTATGAAAGTGAGAGAGGTGAGGCCTACTCTCTTTGGAGGTTGCGGTTTTGGAAGATTAAAGGCCTAAATCCTAAGAGAGTTTAGGCAAGGAGTAAGAATGGCACATTTTGGCAGCATTTCATTACTCAAAATAATCTTGTGAATACATGAGGTAGGCTCCTCCTTATATAGGCTTGGAGAACCGGAAATGAAGAGTCAATGAAAATGGAATGCTAGCCAAATGAAATGCAAATGTGACGTCTAAGGAGTTCACATGGCAAGCGTGAACCAAAATTGACTATTGTGATGCTTCTAGCGCCAAAAATGATCGGCCTAAGTTAGATTAGGAGGTTCTAGAAACCTTAATCTAACTTAGGTTGGTTTTTAGGAGCCAAAATTCATCCTACTTACAATTTAAACAATTTTACAAAAGAAAATTTCCTATACTACTTTGACAAGAATTTAAAGACTATGCTACGCTTGATTTTGGACCTCTTGGAACATGTAGAGGTAAGTTTCTCTGCCATCAGTGGCAGTGTCCCAATCCTTATCAAGCCTCTTAGCCATTGCCCTTGTAGTTGGCCCAATATGTCTTTGTGTTTGGCTCTCCTTTGAAGTGGTGCTTGGCCCTCTTCCATCAAAGTATCTTTATCTATATTTGATAAGTTAGTTTTGTTACATCTTGAATCAAATCTTAAACCTTTGAGTTCCTTCTTGTGCAATCTTTAATTTTGTTATGAAAAAGTTCTCAAAGTTATTTTCTATACTTGATGAGTTTTATACTAGATCATCTTAATTAGAATTGTTCCCTGTGGGTTCAATATTCGTACTTTAAAGAGTACTATATTACAGTTGATTCGGTACACTTGCCGAGAAAAATCAACAGAACCCATAGCTCTCTCTATATGAGCCCTCCTTTATCCATCACATCCATTGCTTCTGCCACCCTTTTCAAATCTCCAAGCAGAACAATCAGTCATGAAGTGAAACCCATCACTTCCAGTAGTGGCAGGCTTCATTCTCTTGTTATTTTCAGTCTGTTTGTTTTGTTTATCTTCAATCTTCTCTATTTGTCTTCCCTCAAAGATGAACTTATAAAGGCTGCTAGATGAGGAAGTTATTTTTTTGAAGTTCCACTAGACATTGTAATTTGAAAAACTCTAGTAAGATTTCCTTCATATTTGATCCCTATTTTGACATAAGATCTTTTTTACTTTTTTATTATAAGATCCAGATATGTTCCACCTATAACAAATTAAGATAGGATCCTTCTCAAATAAATGTTCTCAGATAGTAAATTTTCTATAGTCTTGTTATCGTCTTCTGCTTTAGGCCTTTTCCATTACTCTTAGTTTTAATCAGCATTTATTTCTTTAGGTTTTCAAACTTGATGGTTCAATTGGCTCAAGAAAGGGCTTGAATGGAGCCTAAATCGATTTGCAAAATATTAACCAACAAAACTAATAATCAAAAGGAGTATAGAAAAAGTGATACACAAAAAAATTATATTGTCCAGTCCCCTTGAGAAACCCATTCAAGAGTTTTTCACAAACACAATATTCTTACACCTCTTTAGGTACACAAGTATTCTCAATCTCTTCAGGTTCACACGGTATTCTTAACCTCTATAAGTTCTCCCAGTATTCTAAATCTTTGTAGGTTCTCCAAGTATTTTGACCCTCCAGGTACAATGTCCTAATCTCCCCCTAAGATCCAGGAACTCTCAATATAATGAGAAAACTCTCGTTCAGAGATAACAATTAAGGCTCATAGGGTAATAGTGAAGGATTTATAATGGTTACACTCAAAACTCAATTTTCATAAGTTCACTTTTCACTAGCAGATATGAAAATTTATAAGCACAATTCCAACCATACTTGAAAAAGGATTCTTTGTAGATTGAATGTTTTCGTATAACATTTTTATGTACTTTGTTGTTGTGTTCTTCACCCTTGAGGTCTTTATATACACTTCTGAAATGTGAACGTTGTAGCTTTAGGATTCTTCAATCTTCATGTAACCACTAGACACTTGATACGGAAATTATTGCTCTAATTGATCTTCGCGTGTAAGGCTTTTCAAAAAACTTTCTTTATCTTCCTCTATATGAATGTTGTCACTTTAATCTTCATTACTTTGAGTATCAGCTCAATATGTCATGTTGTTCTTTCTCTTCAATGCGTTAAACGCTGAATATAGAAATTTATACTCTGAAGAGATTTGCATGTTCTCGAGACTTCATAAACATTTCAAAATGTCTCCTTATCATTATTTAATTTAAACATTAAGGCTCTAATTAATCCTAACTCAATTTCTTCTTATTCTTTATTCATCAACTTTCTCATGTTAGACGTTCAATATGAAAATTTTGGCTTTGATAAGATCTTATGCGTCTTTAACATGTATTTACTTTTCAAATACTTTCTCAATATGTATGAACTTTTTCGGTTAAGCTTTGATCATCTCTGGACTTGGATATTTTCGATTTTGCATTGTTCATATTCTTTTTAGTATTAGATGCTGAAAAAGGAAAGTTCACATATGCATCTTTAATGCAGTTTCTTCTCTTGTAAAATCTTCAGAGTATTTCTCTTGATGTATTCCATTATTTAAATCCTCTTAATGTTGCTTCACTCTTGATTAGCAAAAATCTCACCCATTAGCTTCATCATCATTCTATCAGACGTTGAGAAAGGAAACACTTTTTTCAGCTTTATACGCGTCTTTAGGTCCCTTCGATTACTTATGGAAACGAAATAAGTATCAATGAACAATATAATTTATAAATTAAATCATGGGTATCACTAAAATAATGTTTAAGTTCTTCCCAAAATTATTTAATCCCTATAATCTTATTTGAAAAATATAAAAAAATAATATCAAATAAGATTTATAATCGAATGGGTTGTGTCATGGATCATTCAAATAATAAGAAGATTAAAATGAACACTTCCCTGACGTAGTGCTTCATCTTATGTGTTGACGGTGTTTGTATCTTCTGATTTGTACAATCTTCAACGTGTGATTGATTTTATCTTCTCATAAGTTCATCAACACGAGGATCGTCTAATAGGGTCTTTCTTAATTGTATCGTTTGATTCATCATCTTATGTGAGCTTTTCACGAGCTTTGTTTGATACGTCCTTTGTCTGGCGAGCGCTTTGTCTAATGTGGTATTTTCATCTGATTGATCTTATCTACCCAACTTCTTTATTTCAAAGTTCTCTATGAATCTTTTGGCTACTTAGAATATTTATGTATCATAAATACAAAGACTGGATTGTCTGACGTTACTAAAATGTGTTATTATTTCATCTGACAACCATTTTTGTTATTGTATCATCTAATGAGTATTACTCATTTGTTCTATTATTATTTTTTCTTATCTTTTACTACACATGAGTGTCTTTTGTCATTTTATAACAAATCTTATAATATTTTTTATCATCAAAACATATAAACGTGCATATCATGAGATTGTCTTATGGGTACTGATTTGTCCACTGACTTAACAAAACTTTGTGTTGATAGCCTCGAGTTTTTTTTACAAATACTTGTTATCTTCATATAATTTACAGTTTTTTATGAAAGAAGGCCAAGCTCAGGCCCAATCACGAGGTTCATGGCAAGGAAGATACAAGAAGACTGGGACTCTACTACTGATGGCAAAAGACACTCTCTTATACATGTTCAAAAATGCCATAACCTGGTGTAGAGTTTTAGAGTAAGAATTTATTTTCTTACCAAAAGTAAAATAGGAATTTTACTTGTAATTTTTTTAATTGTAATTAGGGTTGAATGAGGAACCTAAAACCAACTTACGCTAAATTATGGTTTCTAGAAGACTCCTAACTTAACCTAGGCCGGTCATACACCTAAAAAGAGTCACATGAAGCCCACCTCGATCATGCTTGCCTTCTGACTCCAAAATACGCGCCAATTTTAAACCTGTTGCTTTTGAATTTTCCCACCCATTTTTTTTTGTACAATGGCCTAACATCATCACTATATATTGAGGTGCTTGGCTCATGAATTTCTAAGATCAATATGAGTGAATTGTTGCCCAAGTTTCCAAGCTTTTTCACTCCCTTGTCCAGGATAGACATCTTGATCTTCTCTTTCACCTCTCCAAGTGATATGCCCCAACCAATCATCCTTGTTCACTTCATCCATTTACTTCAGCCATTCATCTCAAAATTCCAAGGAAATCAATCTGCTATGAAGGCAACACCATCCTTTGGTATCATGAGCTTTGGTTCTTCAAGAGATAAATGTTTTCTTCATTTCCATGTTGTTCATATGTTGTTTTGGTTGTCTTGTGTTTTCAATTCAAGTTACAAATCATTTTATGATGTTTTTTGCGATTTTAATCGGTTCAAACTCTTCCAAATTCTTTAACCGTCCATTTCAATGTGCATAGGTTTCCATTGACTAAGTTGTTCTTTTTTTACTTTATTTGAGTTGTTCTTGTTATTTTAATCAGTGCATTCACATTTTATTTGAATCAGTTTAATTTTTGAATCCATTCAAGTATTGTCAATGTCATGTTCATCCAAAATTGTCATCAATTATATGTAGCACTTTTGTTGTTAATTTTGGTTTCTTGTTTTTAATTTGAGTACAAGCTATTTGAGTATAATTTGAGCACTTTTGAAGTTGAAGCTTTGGTGCCTTTTAAATTTTCCAGATTTAAGTTCATACTTGTAGTTAATTCCATACAAGTTCATTTTCCATTCAATTCCATTATGTTTTTTAAGTTTCCAATGTTGTTTTTAATTCCAGTTTAGGTTTTCCCTGTTTTACAGTTTCTGTTTTTGGTTGAAAACGTTTATCAAAATTAATTTTTTCGGTGAAAAATTATGAAATTTTGGATTTGAGAACTTTTATGTTTTAAAAAAATTGTATATCAAAATTAAAAATAGAAAAAAAAATGGTAAATGAAAAATGGACAAAGTGCAAAAAAATCTGACTCTGGAAAATTTGAATTGGCCGTGAATTTGAAAACATTATTGCAATTATTTGGCGCACTGTTTTTGTGAAATTCCAATGCCTACATTAAGCTTAAACATTGAAGTTTCTGTGGTTAAAAATTCAAATTTAAATTTTATGTAATCTGTCCAACATAAATTCGACAAGTTAAAAGAAAATTTACACAAAATTCTATAGTGCTATTTTGGTTTTATTCATCTATTCTAGTGTCATTCTCTAGGATTCAATTTGTGTGCTACCTTTTCTTGTGAGCTTTAATTTTTGCTTGTCAATTTCTTGAACACTCTTTCAAGTCATGTCAATTACCAACTCCATTTGCAATAGTCCTCAATTTTAAATTTGAGTTTTGTTGCTTTGAAATTGTTTAACCTCTTTTGGTGGAAGTGACCTAATGTGCTTTGGTGATTGTAGAGCTGAAAATTTTTGGTGCAAGCGACTTCACTAAACAGGTAAAAACAAAATATCTAAGGTTGAATATCCTAAAGAGGCAAAGCAAGGGACAACAACAACCTACCAAAAATACCAAAAGGAGCTACAAGTGAAGGAGTGCATAGAATAGGCCTTTAATTTTTGTGCATAAAAAAAATTGTTGACCAAAAATTTCTTTGTATTTCTTTAAGTTGTAATTTGAAAAAATTTGATTAATTAGTGTCTTAAATTCGTCTTAGTCAGTGAGTGTGTCTTCAAGGTTCAAAGTGTCAAGAAGCCTCACCTTAGGAAATGCCTAGCTTAAAAGCTTTCTAGATAGCAAATTTCATTTGTGTCTTTTATTGCTTTGCATTTTTCTTGCATAAACTTTTTTTTTTCATCTTTGATTGTGCTCAAAGTAAATTGCTTAGAGAAAGGTTTGTGAAAGTGTTGTGGGATAGTATCTGGCAAGGAAAGGCTTGGTACTTAAGAGATCCTAGTGATCCACCTCTCTTTCCTGGGAACTTACCTACTTCACTCCATCTATCTTTCTCTTTGGAAATTACTTTTATCACATAGCTTTAAACTTGTCTACTCATTCTTCAAGTCATAGTGAAAGTAATAGGAATCCACAAAATCTCTTTTGAAACAATTGGCTAGAAATTTTCAATCACTATCACTTAGACAATTGCAACACGAGGCTCAAATTTTGGAAGAAAAGAAAGAAAAAGATGCCATCTTTCAATCTTGGAAGAAGAGTTGAAAATTATTAGAGAAAAAGATGAATACATTAGAAAACTAAAAAATCACATGCATCGTGTTCTAGGTCGAGGGACTCACATGCTGAAGGGAGTCTTAAAGTTAATGAATATTATCAACCTCCTCCTAGAAGAACTAGAAGAGAAAGTCAACCTAAAGATACTAGGGTATACCTACCTTATTTTTATGGAAAAAAAAATGTTGAGGCTTACTTAGATTGGGAAATGAAAGTAGAACAACTTTTTGCTTGCAAAGGAAGGTACCCCTAGCCACTTTAAGCTTTCAAGCAAATGCTATGTATTGGAGAGAGATAGGTGCCTCCACAAAAACCCTCCCATAGAATATTGGAATGATCTTAGGGGAGCCTTGAGATGCTACCATATTCCTTCTTACTACAATAGGAAGTTGATGGACAAGCTCCAAAGACTCCAACAAAAGAATATGAATGTAGAGGAGTATAGGCAAAATATGGAGCTTTACATTCTGAGAACCTCTATTAGGGAGGAAGAAACTGCCACCATAGCTAGGTTCCTTAGTGTTCTCAATCTTGAGATAAGAGATAAAGTGAAACTCTTGCCATAAATGGATTTGAATGACTTGATCCAACTTTGCATAAAATTTGAACAACAAATTTTGGGAAAAGGGTCAAGTTGCAAGGAGAGTTCTTACTCTAACTCTTACCCCAAGAAAGAGTATAAAAGAGAAAGGAAGTATAGTGTCTCAAAAGATAAATCCAAAAGAAACTCTCAAAAGTTTAGGAAAATATGTGTCTACCCCACAAACCCACAGTAGAGACATACAATGTTTTAAGTGTCTTGGTAGAGGTCACATAGCATCCCAATGCCCAAATAGGAGAACCATGATCTTAAGAGGGAGGGATGAATATAGCAGCCAAGATGATGAGTCTAGTGGGGGAGAAGAAAAAGAAGAAAGTAAGGGGGCATATCCATGTGAGGAGGAATTATTGGTGATTAGAAAAACCCTCAACAATCAACCTAGCATGAACCATGAAACACAAAGAGAGAACATCTTTCATACAAGGTGTAAAGTTTTAGAAAATACTTGTCCTCTCATTGTGGATAGTGGATCTTGCTACAATTGTTGTAGCATAGGTTGGTTGAAAAGCTTGATCTAAGAGTTATACACCACCCAAAACCATACAAACTTCATTGGATAAATGAAGATGAGGACTTAATTGTAGATAAGCTGGTAAAAGTTTATGTGGGGATTTATAAAGATGAAATTTTTATGTGATGCAGTACCCATGGAAGCCTGCCACATCTTATTGGGAAGACCATGGCAATTTGACAAGAAAACTATCCATAATGGTCTTATCAACAAGATTACTTTTACCCATAGGAAAAAAAAGTTTGTACTTTATGCTTTAACACCTTCATAAATGGTAAAGGACCAAGTACAAATGAAACAAAAGAGAGAAAATGAAAAAAAAAATATTAGATAGTTGAGAGAAAGTCCTAAAGGACAATGCTGAGGCGTGGGAGAAGAGTGCTCCTTCCCACAAGGTCATTTGGATAGAATTTTTTTTTTGAAAAAACTGAAGTTGAAAAGACACTTCTATTTGAACAACCTTCAAACCTCCTTTTGTGTAAAGGAGCACTTACATGCACTGCCACACTTGCTGAAGTTAGTGATGTGATCCAAAAATACATAAAGATGACCAAGGATGCTACACTTGAAGGGTCATCTCAACAAGCAAATAAAGACTTCATTAATATGAGAAATGGACAAAGCCCAAAGCATTTGAAGTTCTTCTTATTAGTCTTCTCAAAAGATGAGGTCCAAGCCAATTAATATCTTTTCTAATATTTTTAGAATAGTTTCAAGATAGACCATTAAAATGGAAGTAGTAGGAAAAGTCACTTTTCTAGAATAAAGAAGTGACTTGAAAAGGGGTGGCATTTACCTTGTCTTTTCATATACCAACTCACATCATGTGGTATCATGAGCCATGGGTTTGTTCTTGTTTTGAGTTGATTTGACACATTTAATTGAAGCAATTTATTTTCCAACACCTTATTTTGTGCAGAATTTTTTTTAGGTTCCTTTTTGTGTGTGTTGTTCTGTTTTTACTGTATTTAAGTCTTTCTTGCTATTTTTAATTGCTACAAATTAATTGTGTTTGAGTCATTTTGATTTTTGAATCCACATAAGTTTTGTCAAGTCATGTTTCTCCCAAAATGTCATCAATTCTATATAGTACTTTTCTTGATAATTTTGGTTGATTGATTTTATTTGAGTGCAGTTTTATAGTTCTGTTTTTGATCCTTTGGTGCATTTTTCTTTTTAGATTTTAGTTCATACTTGTGTGTTAGATCCATACAAGTTCATAAACATCAATTCTATTGTGTCTTTTGAAGTTCTCAATGCTGTTTTTTTAATTCCAGAATAGATTTCCTCTGTTTTTCGTGAATCTGTGCTGACTGAAATGGTTTAAGCAAATTTATTTTGTTGGCGAAAAATTCTAAAACTCTGGATTTGAGTAGCTTGAAGTGTTACAAAAGAGTTAAAAAAAGAAGTATAGAAAAAATCAAAATACAAAAAAAAATGATAAATGAAATACGTACAGAGTGTAAAATTCTGACTCTGGAAAAACAGTGAAGCGGCAGTGATTTTGAAAAATTTATCACAATTAATTGGCGCACTGTTTTGGTGTAATTCCAGTGCCAAATTTGAGATAAGATCTTGAACTTTCTGTGGTTTGAATTTCAACTTCCAGTTTGCCTTATTCAGTTTAGCATAAATCTTTAAAGTCACGCACATTTTATACCAAAATTCCAGTAGTACTGTTTTTTTAGTTTTCTTCATCCAATTCTAGTCCTATTCTCTAGGTTCCCTTTGTGTACTATCTTTTATTGAGTGCCTTATTTTCTTGATTGTCTTTTTCATTCAATATTCTTTTCCAAGTTTTGTTATATCTCTTACTTCCACTTTGGTTTAGCTATTTCCTTTTTACACCTTTTCTTGTTTGTCTTTTCTTCTTCCAAGATGACCAAAAGGTAAAGTTAGCCTCCCTAGAATTTTTAGACTACTAGTACGTTGACCCGTGCAACGCACGTGAATTTTTCTAATATTTTATATTTAAATATTAATATTAAAAATAATAAATTTATTTAAATATATATAAATTATTAAGTTGATGAAATGAAATTAAATATATTGCAATAGTATAAGTTTCTTTTAGTATATTAATAAATTTAATATAATATAACATAAATAATAAAAAATTCATGAATATATTTTTGTCATAATAAATACAATACAATATCAATATAATAAAATAATTTGAACAAATACATTATTATATAAACAATTATCTAATACTATGTATCTATTACGTATTTATGGTGAAGTCCTCTTCACCAACCTCATGCTATCTTCATACTATAATTTAATCTGCAAAAAAAACTTTCCAAAAAATCTTTGCAATTAAAAAATATAATTCAATAGATTATACCAAGTACAATTATTACAAAAAAAACTATCAGTAAATGTGTGTTTCTTCTCGTAACAGATTGTAGGCAAAATCATATTAAATTATGAATTCACCTTTTATGATATAAATTAAATTAAAATGTAATGTAATATAATACAAATAAAACATAATGAAATATAAATACAATGAAATACTATTATATAAATAACTAAAGATCTTAAAAACCACACAACAATAATAAACATATATACATTATCAGGTTTCTAGATAAAAAAAAGTAACAATTATAAATAATTTAAACAAATTTACATTATATAAATAATTATCTAATATTATGTTCCCATAAGATATTTACGAAGAAAATGAAGTATTCTTCACCAACTTCATGCTAAGTTAATATGCAAAAATCTCTCAGAAAGAATAATTATTGCAAATAAAAAATTAATTCATTATATTATACCAAGTACAGTTATAATAAAAGTAATAAAAAGATGTGTGTTTCTTCCAGAAACATATTGTAGGCAAAAATCATATTAAATTATGAAGTCACATTTTGTCATATAAATTAATACTTGTGCACATAAATCTTTATTGTCAATTTATATAATTCATAATTATATAATATATAGATTTGTGTCTCTGTGTCCCCGTGTCAGTATCTATGCTATATAGATTAGTAGTCCACAAATTAATTATAAATAAAAAGGAATGAATAAATTTTTGCCATAACAAACACATTACAATAGAAAAAAATAATTTGAACAAATTTACATTATATAAATCATTATCCAATATTATGTTCCCATAAGAAATTTACGAAGAAAATGAAGTACTGTTCATCAACTTCATGCTAAGTTAATATGCAAAAATATCTCAGAATAATTATTGCAATTAAAAAATTAATTCATTATATTATATCAATTACATTTATAGTAAAAGTAATAAAAAAGGTGTGTTTCGTCTAGAAACATATTGTAAGCGAAAATCATATTAAATTATGAAATCACATTTTGTCATATAAATTAATATTTGTGCACATAAATCTTTATTGTCGATTTATATAATTCATAATTATATAATATATAGATATGTGTCCCCGTGTCCCGTGTCCCGTGTCCCCATGTCCTGTGTCCACCCGTGTCCCCGTGTCAGTGTTTATGCTACATAGATTAGTAGTCAAAAAATTAATTTTAAATAAAAATAAATGAATAAATTTTTGGCATAGCAAATACATTACAATAAAAAAAAAATTGAACAAATTTACATTATATAAATAATTATCTAATATTATGTTCCCATAAGATATTTACGAAGAAAATGAAGTATTGTTCACCAACTTCATGCTACATTAATATGCAAAAATCTCTCAGAATAATTATTGCAATTAAAAAATTAATTTATTATATTATACCAAATACAGTTATAGTAAAAATAATAAAAAATGTGTGTTTCTTTCAGAAACATATTGTAGGTGAAAATCATATTAAATTATGAAGTCATATTTTGTCATATAAATTAATACTTGTGCACATAAATCTTTATTGTCATGTTATATAATTCATAATTATATAATATATAGATTTGTGTTCTCGTGTCCCCGTGTCCCTGTGTCAGTGTCTATGCTACATAGATTAGTAGTCTACATATTATTTATAAATAAAAAGGAATGAATAAGTTTTTGCCATAACAAATACATTACAATAAAAAAAATTGAACAAATTTACATTATATATACAATTATCTAATATTATGTTCCCATAAGATATTTACGAAGAAAATGAAGTATTGTTCACCAACTTCATGCTAAGTTAATCTCCAAATATCTCTCAGAATAATTATTGCAATTAAAAAATTAATTCATTATATTATACCAAGTAAAGTTATAGTAAAAGTAATAAAAAAAATGTGTTTCTTCCAGAAACATATTGTAAGCGAAAATCATATTAAATTATGAAATCACATTTTGTCATATAAATTAATACTTGTGCACATTAATCTTTATAGTCAATTTCTATAATCCATAATTATTTAATATATAGATCTGTGACCCTGTGTCCCGTGTCCCCGTGTCAGTGTCTATGCTACATAGATTAGTTGTCCACAAATTAATTATAAATAAAAAGGAATGAATTAATTTTTGTCATAACAAATACATTACAATAGAAAAAAAAAATAATTTGAACAAATTTATATTATATAAATAATTATCTAATATTATGTTCTCATAAGATATTTACGAAGAAAATGAAGTATTGTTCACCAACTTCATGCTAAGTTAATATGCAAAAATCTCTCAGAATAATTATTGCAATTAAAAAATTAATTAATTATATTATACCAATTAACGTTATAATAAAAGTAATAAAAAATGTGTGTTTCCTCCAGAAACATATTGTAGGAGAAAATCATATTAAATTATGAAGTCACATTTTGTCATATAAATTAATACTTGTGCACATAAATCTTTATTGTCAATTTATATTATTCATAATTATATAATATATAGATCACTATCCACGTGTCCCTGTCTCAATGTCTATGCTACATAGATTAGTAGTGCACAAATTAATTATAAATAAAAAGGAATGAATAAATTTTTGTCATAACAATTACATTACAATAGAAACAAAGTAATTTAAACAAATTTACATTATATAAATAATTATCTAATATTATGTTCCCATAAGATATTTACGAAGAAAATGAAGTATGTTCACCAACTTCATGCTAAGTTAATATGCAAAAATCTCTCAGACTAATTATTGCAATTAAAAAATTAATTCATTATATTATACCAAGTACTGATATAGTAAAAGTAATAAAAATTGTGTATTTCTTCCAGAAACATATTGTAGGCGAAAATCATATTAAATTATGAAGTCACATTTTGTCATATAAATTAATACTAGTGCACATAAATCTTTATTGTCATGTTATATAATTCATAATTATATAATATATAGATTTGGGTCCCCGTGTCCCCGTGTCCCGTGTTCCCGTGTCAGTGTCTATGCTACATAGATTAGTAGTGCAAAAATTAATTATAAATAAAAAGGAATGAATAAATTTTTGTCATAAAAAATACATTACAATAGAAAAAAATAATTTGAAAAAATTTACATTATATAAATAATTATATAATATTATATTCCCATAAGATATTTACGAAGAAAATGAAACATTGTTCACCAACTTCATGCTAAGTTAGTATGCAAATATCTCTCAGAATAATTATTGCAATTAAAAAATTAATTCATTATATTATACCAAGTACAGTTATAGCAAAAGTAATAAAAAAAATGTGTGTTTCTTCCAGAAACATATTGTAGGCGAAAATCATATTAAATTATGAAGTCACATTTTGTCATATAAATTAATACTTCTGTACATAAATCTTTATTGTCAATTTCTATAATTCATAATTATTTAATATATAGATCTGTGTCCACGTGTCCCCTTGTCCCCGTGTCCACATGTCCCGTGTCCCCGTGTCATTGTCTATGCTACATAGATTAGTAGTCCACAAATTAATTATAAATAAAAATGAATGAATAAATTTTTGCCTTAACAAATACATTACAATAGAAAAAAATAATTTGAACAAATTTACATTATATAAATAATTATCTAATATTATGTTCCTAGAAAATATTTACGAAAAAAATGAAGTACTGTTCACCAACTTTATGCTAAGTTAATACACAAAAATATCTCAGAATAATTATTGCAATTAAAAAATTAATTCATTATATTATATCAATTAAAGTTATAATAAAAGTAATAAAAAATGTCTGTTTCTTCCATAAATATATTGTAGGCAAAAATCATATTAAATTATGAAGTCACATTTCGTCATATAAATTAATACTTGTGCACATAAATATTTATTGTCAATTTATATAATTCATAATTATATAATATAAAGATATGTGTCCCCGTGTCTATGCTACATAAATTAGTAGTGCACAAATTAATAATAAATAAAAAGGAATGAATAAATTTTTGTCATAACAAATATATTACAATAGAAAAAAATAATTTGAACAAATTTACGTTATATAAATAATTATCTAATATTATGTTCCCATAAGATATTTACGTAGAAAAGGAAGTACTGTTCCCCAACTTCATGTTAACTTAATATGCAAAAACCTCTCCAAATAATTATTGCAATTAAAAAATTAATTCATTATATTATACCAAGTAGTGTTATAGTAAAAGTAATAAAAAATGTGTATTTATTCCAGATACATATTGTAGGCGAGAATCATATTAAATTAAGAAGTGACATTTAGTCATATAAATTAATACTTGTGCACATAAATCTTTATTGTTAAGTTATATAATTTATAATTATATAATATATAGATCCGTGTCCCGGTCTCCCTGTTTCCACGTGTCCCGTGGCCCCGTGTCAATGCTACATAGATTAGTAGTCCATAAATTAATTATAAATAAAAATGAATGCATAAATTTTTGCCTTAACAAATACATTACAATAGAAAAAAATAATTTGAACAAATTTAAATTATTTAAAGAATTATCTAATATTATGTTCTCATAAGATATTTAGGAAGAAAATGGAGTTCTATTCACTAACTTCATTCTAAATTATTATGCAATAATCTCTCAGAATAATTATTGCAATTAAAAAATTAGTTGATTATATTATACCAATTACAGTTATAATAAAAGTAATAAAAAATGTGTGTTTCTTCCAGAAACATCTTGTAGGGGAAAATGATATTAAATTATGAAGTCACATTTTGTCATATAAATTAATACTTGTGAACATAAATCTTTATTGTCAATTTATATAATTCATAATTATATAATATATAGATTCGTGTCCCAGTGTCCCGTTCCCCCTGTCAATGTCTATGCTACATAGATTAGTAGTCTACAAATTAATTATAAATAAAAGGAATGAATAAGTTTTTGCCATAACAAATACATTACAATAAAAAAAATAATTTGAACAAATTACATTATATAAATAATTATCTAATATTATGTTCCCATAAGATATTTACGAAGGAAATGAAGTATTGTTCACCAACTTCATGCTAAGTTAGTATGCAAATGTCTCTGATAATAATTATTGCAATTAAAAAATTAATTCATTATATTATACCAAGTACAGTTATAGCAAAAGTAATAAAAAATGTGTGTTTCTTCCAGAAACATATTGTAGGCGAAAATCATATTAAATTATGACGTCATATTTTGTCATATAAATTAATACTTGTGCACATAAATCTTTATTGTCAATTTCTAGAATTCATAATTATTTAATATATAGATCTGTGTCCCCGTGTCCCGTGTCCCCGTGTCACTGTCTATTCTACATAGATTAGTAGTCAACAAATTAATTATAAATAAAAAGGAAAGAATAAAATTTTGCCTTAAAAAATACATTACAATAGAAAAAAATAATTTGAACAAATTTACATTATATAAATAATTATGTAATATTATTTCCCATAAGATATTTACGAAGAGAATGAAGTACTGTTCACCAACTTCATGCTAAGTTAATTTGCAAAAATCTCTCAGAATAATTACTGAAATTAAAAAATTAATTCTTTATATTATACCAAGTACTGTTATGGTAAAAATAATAAAAAATGTGTATTTCTTCCATAAACATTATAAGCGAAAATGATATTAAATTATGAAGTCACATTTTGTCATATAAATTAATACTTGTGCACATAAATCTTTATTGTCAATTTATATAATTCATAATTATATAATATATAAATCCGTGTCTCTGTGTCCCCGTGTCCTTGGTTCCCCGTGTCCCGTGTCACTGTGTCAGTGTCTATGCTGCATAGATTAGTAGTCCACAAATTAATTATAAATAAAAAGGAATGAATAAATTTTTGCAATAACAAATACATTACCACAGAAGAAAAAATAATTTGAACAAATTTACAATATATAAATAATTATCTGATATTATGTTCCCATAAGATATTTACGAAGAAAATGAAGTACTGTTCACCAACTTCATGCTAAGTTAATATGCAAGAATCTCTCAGAATAATTATTGCAATTAAAAAATTAATTAATTATAATATACCAATTACAATTATAGTAAAAGTAATAAAAAAATGTGTGTTTCTTCCAGAAACATATTGTAGGCGATAATTATATTAAATTATGAAGTCACATTTTGTCATATAAATTAATACTTGTGCACATAATTTTTTTTTGTCAATTTATATAATTCATAATTCTATAATATATAGATCCGTGTCCGTGTGTCCCCGTATCCTCGTGTCCCCATGTTCGTGTGTATGCTACATAGATTAGTAGTCCAAAATTAATTATAAATAAAAAGGAATGAATAAATTTTTGTCATAACAAATACACTACAATAGAAAAAAATAATTTGAACAAATTTACATTATATAAATAATGATCTAATATTATGTTCTCATAAGATATTTACGAAAAATATGAAGTATGTTTCACTGACTTCATGTTAAATTAATATGCAAAGATCTCTCAAAATAATTATTGCAATTAAAAAATTAATTCATTATATTATACCAAGTACAGTTATAATAAAAGTAATAAAAAATGTGTATTTTTTTCCAGAAACATATTGTAGGCGAAAATCATATCAAATTATGAAGTCACATTTTGTCATATAAATTAATATTTGTGCACATAAATCTTTATTGTCAATTTATATAATTCATAATTATTTAATATATAGATCCGTGACCTCGTGTACCTGTGTCCACATGTTCCGTATCCCCGTGTTCCGGTGTCCACGGGCATTTATATAATTCATAATTATTTAATATATAGATCCGTGACCTCGTGTACCTGTGTCCACATGTTCCGTATCCCCGTGTTCCGGTGTCCTCGTGTTCCCGTGTTCGTGGCTATGCTAAATAGATTAGTAGTGCACAAATTAATTATAAATAAAAAGGAATGAAAAAAAAATTCCGTAACAAAATACATTACAATAGAAAAAAATAATTTTAACAAATTTACATTATATAAATAATTATCTAATAATATGTTCCCATAAGATATTTACGAAGAAAATGAAGTACTCTTCACCAACTTCATGCTAAGTTAATATGCAAAAATCCCTCAGAAAAATTATTACAATTAAAAAATTAATTCATTATATTATACAAAGTACTGTTATGGTAAAAGTAATAAAAAATGTGTATTTCTTCCAGAAACATATTATAGGTGAAAATGATATTAAATTATGAAGTCACATTTTGTCATATAAATTAATACTTGTGCACATAAATCTTTATTGTCAATTAATATAATTCGTAATTATATAATATATAAATTTGTGTCCCTATGACTCTGTTTCCCCGTGTCAATGTTATGCTACATAGATTAGTAGTTCATAAATTAATTATAAATAAAAATGAATGCATAAATTTTTGCCTTAACAAATACATTACAATAGAAAAAAATAATTTGAACAAATTTACATTATATAAATAATTATCTAATAGTATGTTCCCATAAGATATTTACGAAGAAAATGAAGTACTGTTCACCAACTTCATGCTAAGTTAATATGCAAAAATCTCTAAGAATAATTATTACAATTAAAAAAATAATTCATTATATTATACCAATTAAAGTTATAATAAAAGTAATAAAAAATGTGTGTTTCTTCCAGAAACATGTTGCAGGCGAAAATCATATTAAATTATGAAGTCATATTTTGTCATATAAATTAATACTTGTGCACATAAATCTTTATTATCATGTTATAAAATTCATAATTATATAATATATAGATTTGTGTTCCAGTGTCCCCGTGTTAGTGTCTATGCTACATAGATTAGTAGTGCAAAAATTAATTATATATAAAAAAGAATGAACAAATTTTTGTCTTAAAAAATACATTACAATAGAAAAAAAATAATTTGAACAAATTTACATTATATAAATAATTATATATTATTATATTCCCATAAGATATTTACGAAGAAAATGAAGTATTGTTCACCAACTTCATGCTAAGTTAATATGCAAATATCTCTCATAATAATTATTGCAATTAAAAAATTAATTCATTATATTATACAAAGTACAGTTATAGTAAAAGTAATAAAAAAATGTGTGTTTCTTCCAGAAACATATTGTAGGGGAAAATCATATTAAATTATGAAGTCACATTTTGTCCTATAAATTAATACTTCTGCACATAAATCTTTACTGTCAATTTCTATAATTCATAACTATTTAATATATAGATCTGTGTCCCCGTGTCCCCGTGTCACTGTCTATGCTACATAGATTAGTAGTCCACAAATTAATTATAAATAAAAAGGAATGAATAAATTTTTGCCTTAAAAAATACATTACAATAGAAAAAAAATAATTTGAACAAATTTACATTATATAAATAATTATCTAATATTATGTTCCCATAAGATATTTACGAAGAAAATGAAGTACTGTTCACCAACTTCATGCTAAGTTAATTTGCAAAAATCTCTCAGAATAATTATTGCAATTAAAAAATTAATTCATTATATTATACCAAGTATTGTTATGGTAAAAGTAATAAAAAATGTGTATTTCTTCCAGAAACATATTATAGGCGAAAATGATATTAAATTATGAAGTCACGTTTTCTCATATAAATTAATACTTGTGCACATAAATCTTTATTGTCAATTTATATAATTCATAATTATATAATATATAAATCTGTGTCCCTGTGACTCTGTTTCCCCGTGCCAATGTTATGCTACATAGATTAGTAGTTCATAAATTAATTATAAATAAAAATGAATGCATAAATTTTTGCCTTAACAAATACATTACAATAGAAAAAAATAATTTGAACAAATTTACATTATATAAATAATTATTTAATAGTATGTTCCCATAAGATATTTACGAAGAAAATGAAGTACTGTTCACCAACTTCATGCTAAGTTAATATGCAAAAATATCTCAGAATAATTATTGCAATTCAAAAAAATAATTCATTATATTATACCAATTAAAGTTATAATAAAAGTAATAAAAAATGTGTGTTTATTCCATAAACATATTGTAGGCGAAAATCATATTAAATTATGAAGTCATATTTTGTCATATAAATTAATACTTGTGCACATAAATTTTTATTGTCATGTTATATAATTCATAATTATATAATATATAAATTTGTGTCCCCATGTCCTCTTGTCCCCGTGTCCCAGTGTCCCGTGTGCCCGTGTCAGTGTCTATGCTACATAGATTTGTAGTGCAAAAATTAATTATAAATAAAAAGGAATGAATAAATTTTTGTCATAAAAAATACATTACAATAGAAAAAAAATAATTTGAACAAATTTACATTATATAACTAATTATATAATATTATGTTCCCATACGATATTTACGAAGAAAATGAAGTATTGCTCACCAACTTCATGCTAAGTTAATATGCAAATATCTCTCATAATAATTATTGCAATTAAAAAATTAATTCATTATATTATACCAAGTACAGTTATAGCAAAAGTAATAAAAAAATGTGTGTTTCTTCCATAAACATATTGTAGGGGAAAATCATATTACATTATGAAGTCACATTTTGTCATATAAATTAATACTTCTGCACATAAATCTTTATTGTCCATTTCTATAATTCATAATTATTTAATTTATAGATCTGTGTCCTCGTGTCACTGTCTATTCTACATAGATTAGTAGTCCACATATTAATTATAAATAAAAAGGAATGAATAAATTTTTGCCTTAACAAATACATTACAATAGAAAAAAATAATTTGAACAAATTTACATTATATAAATAATTATCTAATATTTTGTTCCCATAAGATATTTACGAAGAAAATGAAGTATTGTTCACCAACTTTATGCTAAGTTAATTTGCAAAAATCTCTCAGAAAAATTATTGCAATTAAAAAATTAATTCATTATATTATACCAAGTACTGTTATGGTAAAAGTAATAAAAAATGTGTATTTCTTCCAGAAACATATTATAGGCGAAAATGATATTAAATTATGAAGTCACATTTTGTCATATAAATTAATACTTGTGCACATAAATCTTTATTGTCAATTTATATAATTCATAATTATATAATATATAAATCTTTGTCCCTGTGACTCTGTTTCCCCGTGTCAATGTTATGCTACATAGATTAGTAGTTCATAAATTAATTATAAATAAAAATGAATGCATAAATTTTTGCCTTAACAAATACATTACAATAGAAAAAATTAATTTGAACAAATTTACATTATATAAATAATTATCTAATAGTATGTTCCCATAAGATATTTACGAAGAAAATGAAGTACTGTTCACCAACTTCATGCTAAGTTAATATGCAAAAATCTCTCAGAATAATTATTGCAATTAAAAAAATAATTCATTATATTATACCAATTAAAGTTATAATAAAAGTAATAAAAAATGTGTGTTTCTTCCATAAACATATTGTAGGCGAAAATCATATTAAATTATGAAGTCATATTTTGTCATATAAATTAATACTTGTGCACATAAATTTTTATTGTCATGTTATATAATTCATAATTATATAATATATAGATTTGTGTCCCCATGTCCCCTTGTCCCCGTGTCCCAGTGTCCCGTGTGCCCGTGCCAGTGTCTATGCTACATAGATTAGTAGTGCAAAAATTAATTATAAATAAAAAGGAATGAATAAATTTTTGTCATAAAAAATACATTACAATAGAAAAAAAATAATTTGAACAAATTTACATTATATAAATAATTATATAATAATATGTTCCTATAAGGTATTTACGAAGAAAATGAAGTATTGCTCACCAACTTCATGCTAAGTTAATATGCAAATATCTCTCATAATAATTATTGCAATTAAAAAATTAATTCATTATATTATACCAAGTACAGTTATAGCAAAAGTAATAAAAAATGTGTGTTTCTTCCAGAAACATATTGTAGGGGAAAATCATATTACATTATGAAGTCACATTTTGTCATATAAATTAATACTTCTGCACATAAATCTTTATTGTCAATTTCTATAATTCATAATTATTTAATTTATAGATATATGTCCTCGTGTCACTGTCTATGCTACATAGATTAGTAGTCCACAAATTAATTATAAATAAAAAGGAATGAATAAATTTTTGCCTTAACAAATACATTACAATAGAAAAAAATAATTTGAACAAATTTACATTATATAAATAATTATCTAATATTTAGTTCCCATAAGATATTTACGAAGAAAATGAAGTACTGTTCACCAACTTTATGTTAAGTTAATTTGCAAAAATCTCTCAGAATAATTATTGCAATTAAAAAATTAATTCATTATATTATACCAAGTATTGTTATGGTAAAAGTAATAAAAAATGTGTATTTCTTCCAGAAACATATTATAGGCGAAAATGATATTATATTATGAAGTCACATTTTGTCATATAAATTAATACTTGTGCACATAAATCTTTATTGTCAATTTATATAATTCATAATTATATAATATATAAATCTGTGTCCATGTGACTCTGTTTCCCCTTGTCAATGTTATGCTACATAGATTAGTAGTTCATAAATTAATTATAAATAAAAATGAATGCATAAATTTTTGCCTTAAGAAATACATTACGATAGAAAAAAATAATTTGAACAAATTTACATTATATAAATAATTATCTAATATTATGTTCCCATAAGATATTTACGAAGAAAATGAAGTACTGTTCACCAACTTCATCCTAAGTTAATATGCAAAAATCTCTCAGAATAATTATTGCAATTAAAAAAATAATTCATTATATCATACCAATTAAAGTTATAATAAAAGTAATAAAAAATGTGTGTTTCTTCCAGAAACAAATTGTAGGCGAAAATCATATTAAATTATGAAGTCATATTTTGTCATATAAATTAATACTTGTGCACATAAATCTTTATTGTCATGTTATATAATTCATAATTATATAATATATAGATTTGTGTCGCCATGTCCCCTTGTCCCTGTGTCCCGTGTCAGTGTCTATGTTACATAGATTAGTAGTGCAAAAATTAATTATAAATAAAAAGGAATGAATAAATTTTTGTCATAAAAAATACATTACAATAGAAAAAAAATAATTTGAACAAATTTACATTATATAAATAATTATATAATATTATGTTCCCATAAGTTATTTACGAAGAAAATGAAGTATTGCTCACCAACTTCATGCTAAGTTAATATTCAAATACCTCTCATAATAATTATTGCAATTAAAAAATTAATTCATTATATTATACCAAGTACAGTTATAGCAAAAGTAATAAAAAAATGTGTGTTTCTTCCAGAAACATATTGTAGGGGAAAATCATATTAAATTATGAAGTCACATAAATTAATACTTCTGCACATAAATCTTTATTGTCAATTTCTATAATTCATAATTATTTAATTTATAGATCTGTGTCCCCGTGTCACTGTCTATGCTACATAGATTAGTAGTCCACAAATTAATTATAAATACAAAGGAATGAATAAATTTTTGCCTTAACAAATACATTTCAATAGTAAAAAATAATTTGAACAAATTTACATTATATAAATAATTATCTAATATTATGTTCCCATAAGATATTTACAAAGAAAATGAAGTACTCTTCACCAACTTTATGCTAAGTTAATACACAAAAATCTCTTATAATAATTATTGCAATTAAAAAATTAATTCATTATATTATACCAATTAAAGTTATAATAAAAGTAATAAAAAATGTGTGTTTCTTCCATAAACATATTGTAGGCAAAAATCATATGAAATTATGAAGTCACATTTTGTCATATAAATTAATACTTGTGCACATAAATATTTATTGTCAATTTATATAATTCATAATTATATAATATATAGATATGTGTCCTGGTGTCCCCGTGGCTATGCTACTTAAATTAGTAGTGCACAAATTAATAATAAATAAAAAGGAATGAATAAATTTTTGTCATAAGAAATACATTACAATAGAAAAAAAATAATTTGAACAAATTTACATTATATAAATAATGATCTAATATTATGTTCCCATAATATATTTACGAAGAGAATGAAGTACTGTTCCCCAACTTCATGCTAACTTAATATGCAAAAATCTCTCCGAATAATTATTGCAATTAAAAAATTAATTCATTATATTATACCAGGTAGTGTTATAGTAAAAGAAATAGAAAATGTGTATTTCTTCCAATACATATTGTAGGCGAGAATCATATTAAATTAAGAAGTCACATTTAGTCATATAAATTAATACTCGTGCACATAAATCTTTATTGTTAAGTTATATAATTCATAATTATATAATATATATATCCGTGTCCCTGTCTCCCCGTGTCCCGTGTCCCCGTGTCAATTTCTATGCTACATAGATTAGTAGTCCATAAATTAATTATAAATAAAAATGAATGCATAAATTTTTGCCATAACAAATACATCACAATAGAAAAAAATAATTTGAACAAATTTAAATTATATAAAGAATTATCTAATATTATGTTCTCATAAGATATTTATGAAGAAAATGAAGTTCTATTCACCAACTTCATGCTAAGTTAATATGCAAAAATCTCTCAGAATAATTATTGAAATTAAAAAATTAGTTGATTATATTATACCAATTACAGTTATAATAAAAGTAATAAAAATGTTTGTTTCTTCCACAAACATATTGTAGGGGAAAATGATATTAAATTATGAAGTCACATTTTGTCATATAAATTAATACTTGTGCACATAAATCTTTATTGTCAATTTGTATAATTCATAATTATATAATATATAGATTTGTGTCCCAGTGTCCCGTTTCCCCGTGTCAATGTCTATGATACATAGATTAGTAGTCTACAAATTAATTATAAATAAAAAGAAATGAATAAGTTTTTGCTATAACAAATACATTACAATAAAAAAAAAATTTTGAACAAATTACATTATATAAATAATTATCTAATATTATGTTGCCATAAGATATTTACGAAGAAAATGAAGTATTGTTCACCTACTTCATGCTAAGTTAATATATACAATACATGCACATAAAATGATACACAGAGATAAATAATTAAAGTATAGCAAACTTACAAAATTTGTTTAGAAAATTAGTAACAATAAACAGTTATGTGTAAACAGTTATAATAATTATTATTATTTTGATATTTAGAATAATGAAAAAAATTATTTATTTAAGTAGGACATTAAATAATTTAGGATTTTTATGTGTTTAAAATTCTTAAATTATTTAAAAATATTATTATTATAAAATTTTATCGAAGTATGACATTGAGTAATTTAAAATTTGTGTTTATTTATATTTTTAAATAATTTAAGAATTTTATGTATTATAAATTTTTATTTAAGTATGACATTCAATAATTAGAATTTGTATTTATTTCTAATTTTCAATAATTTATGTATTTTATTTATTGCAAATTTTTTATTTAAGTACTACATTTATTAATTTAAGATTTGTATTTATTTATAATTTTAAATAATTTAGGATTTTTTTTATTTCCATTAAATTAAGTATGACATTTTTTATTTCCATTTAGGATTTTGAATAATTTAGGAATTTAATTTATTTAAAATATTAAATCATTTAGATTTTGTATTTATTTAGGATTTTAAAAACATTATAAATGTTATTTATTATTTAGGATTTGTATTCATTTAGAAATTTGAAAAACATAAAAATTTAATTAATTTAGATTTTCATTTAAGAATGACATTAAATAATTTAGAAATTTTATTGATTTTCAGTTTTTATTTAAGAATGAGATTAAATGATTTAGGAATTGTATTATTTTGAATTTTTATTTAAGAATGACATTAAATATTTTTTAGACTTATATTTATTTGATTTTGAAAAACCTATAAATTTCCTTTATTTTATTTTTTTATTTAAGTTGGAAATAAAATAATTTAATATTTTTTTATTATTGAGTATTTTGAAAACTTATAAATGTTTTATTTATTTGAGATATGTATTTATTTAGAATTTTGAATAATCTAGTAACTTTATTGATTTTCGATTTTTATTTAAGAATGACATTAAAATTGAGTGAATTTATATTTATTTAGGATGTTAAAAAACTTATAAATTTTATATTTTTATTTAAGTAGAAAATAAATAATAGGACCAGAAATAGTAAGAAAACATAATGAAAGTATTGTCAGAAAGGTAATTATTGTTGTTGAAATTTTAAAATTTTAAAATCTGAAAAATTAAATATTTGAAGATTAATAATAATAATAATAATAATAATAATAATAATAATAATAATAATAATAATAATAATAATAATCTTGGAATTGGAAATAAGTGTGCAGCAGAAGAAGTCAGAAAAAGAAGATATGAATCAGAAAAGTAATTAATGATCTTGGAATTGTAAAATTTGATAATATGAAATATTAAATATTTTTAAATTATTATTTTTAATAATAATCTTGGAATTGGAAATAAGTGTGCAGCAGAAGAAGTCAGAAAAAGAAGATATGAATCAAAAAGGTAATTAATGATATTGGAATTGTAAAATTTGAAAATATTTTAAGATTAATAATAATAATAATAATAATCTTGGAATTGGAAATAAGTGTGCAGCATAATAAGTCAGAAAAAAGAAGATATGAGTCAGAAAGGTAATTAATGATCTTGAAATTGTAAATTTTGAATATTAAATACATTAAAGTTTTGAATTTGAATTTTGAATTTGAATTTGAAATTTGAAATTTGAATTTTGAATTTGAATTTGAATTTTGAATTTTGAAGAATAATATAATGCGAATAATCTTAACGTTAAAGTTTTTCGGAGGAATACATTAATGCGAATAATAAAATTAAATACATTAAATATAATTAAATACATTAAATTGAAGAATAACTTTTTATGAAGTTTAACTTATTTATGTCAACACATTATTATAAACAAATAACACACATTTCATGTCTCTTTTCAAAGTAAACTATAAAGTAACATATTGAAATAAAAAATACAAAATAACATTCCATAATAATATTTAATATGAAATTACAAAATTTGACCATGTATCTAAACAAAACTTGATAACTAAAATAAAGTAAACAATTAATTTTCTTCGGTGGACATTACAACAATTTGCAAATTACATAACTCTATAATAGTAATGAAATCTCTATAATCAGAACATTGTCTTTGGAAAATTAAATTCAGAAGAATACAATCTTGAATTTTCCCAGCACTTACAACACCATCATATGAATCCCACTATGAAAGATCAATTTGTGGTCTTCACAAAGTGCATGGATCTGACAAAATTTCCTCCATCCCAACAAAATTTTGCCGCACATCTTTGAGAGGAAGTCAAAACCCTAAGTAGCCCAAAAATAACTTCATTAACGATTTTATCAGAAAAAAAAATGAACAATGAAAACAACTCTGAGAAAAGAGGAAAGAAAAGATTTCACCTTGATGCTTGAAGGTACTATTGATATGAACGAAAATTCATTCCACTTCCACTACACGAAGCTGCACAAACTGAAATATAGATGAAAAAAAGGTGTAAAAAATTTGCCAAAGAAAGTTTAACAACAAAAAGGAGATCTCTTTGAGTGGAAGTCCAAATCCTAAGTAAAAAAAAACTCCATTAACGATTTTATCAGCAAAGAAACAAAGAGGTGGTAAAAGAGATGAAAAGAATAAGCAAAAACATGAAAATAATGAAACTTTGATAAGAAAAACCAAAAAAAAATATCATTTTTATGCTATGAAACGTAACAACAAAACCCAGGATCAACAATGTGAAGAACAAAGAAGCAAGAAACGGTAAAAGAGATGAACATAATCAACAGAAACATGAAAATAATGAAACTTTGATAAGAAAAACCAAAAAAAAATATCATTTTTATGTTATGAAACGTAACAACAAAACACAGGATCAACAATGTCAAGAACAAAGAAGCAAAGAAACAGTAAAAGAAATGAAAAGAATCAGCAGAGACATTGAAAAAAAAACGAAACTTTGATAAACAAAACCCAAAAAAATATCTCTTTGAGTGGAAGTCCAAACCATGAGGACAGACAAACTTACCCTGGAAAAGATTTTACCTTGGTGCTTGAACATACAATGGATATGAACGAAAATCCATTTCACTTCCATTACTGGTTGCGGAAGAAACTGAAATGAAATGTAGATGAAAAAAAGAAACTGAAATGAAATGTAGATGAAAAAAAGAAACTGAAATGAAATGTAGATGAAAAAAAAAACAGCAGAAACATGAAAAGAACGAAACTTTGATAAGAAAAACCCAAAAAGAATAAATAATAACCTGGAGAAATAGGAGAGAACCACAGGAAACCCAGAGAAGAACCGTGCAGGAAACCCAAAGAAGAAAAAAATATCAGAAACATGAAAAGAACGAAACTTTGATAAGAAAAACCCAAAAAGAAGAAATAGTAACCTAGAGAAATAGGAGAGAACCGTAGGAAACCCAGAGAAGAACCGTGCAGGAAACCCAACCTAGAGAAGAAAAAAATCATCAGAAACATGAAAAGAATGAAACTTTGATAAGAAAAACCCAAAAAGAAGAAATAATAACCTGGAGAAATAGGAGAGAACTGTAGGAAACCCAGAGAAGAACCGTGCAGGAAATCCAGAGAGAAAAAAATCATCAGAAACATGAAAAGAACGAAACTTTGATAAGAAAAACCCAAAAAGAAGAAATAATAACCCGGAGAAATAGGAGAGAACCACAGGAAACCCAGAGAAGATCCGTGCAGGAAACCCAAAGAAAAAAATCATCAGAAACATGAAAAGAATGAAACTTTGATAAGAAAAACCCAAAAAGAAGAAATAATAACATGGAGAAATAGAAGAGAACTGTAGGAAACCCGGAGAAGAACCGTGCAGGAAATCCAGAGAGAAAAAAATCATCAGAAACATGAAAAGAACGAAACTTTGATAAGAAAAACCCAAAAAGAAGAAATAATAACCTGGAGAAATAGGAGAGAACCACAGGAAACCCAGAGAAGAACCGTGCAGGAAACTCAAAGAAAAAAATCATCAGAAACATGAAAAGAATGAAACTTTGATAAGAAAAACCCAAAAAGAAGAAATAATAACCTGGAGAAATAGGAGAGAACCACAGGAAACCCAGAGAAGAACCGTGCAGGAAACTCAAAGAAAAAAATCATCAGAAACATGAAAAGAATGAAACTTTGATAAGAAAAACCCAAAAAGAAGAAATAATAACATGGAGAAATAGGAGAGAACCACGGGAAATCCAGAGAAGAACTGTGCAAGAAACCAGAGAAGAGATACCGGGGAAGTTGAAAAATAGGAGAGAGAAGGAAACAAAGAGAAGAACGGTGCAGAGAACCAGATAAGAGAGATCGGGGAAGTTGAGTAATAGGAGAGAGAAACGCTGAAAGTGTGTATAAAGAAAGGGAGTATTTAAAGAAATGGGGTTTTCACACGTGTAAGTCATATAGAGTGCCACTTGTCACTCCCAGAATGAGTTTCAGCTTGCTATTTTTAGTTAAAATTTGAATTTTTTTCTTTTTGAATTTTTTTTAAAACTTACCCTGGAAGTGCCTTCTATTTGTTATATTTATAGATATCATGCAATGGTGTCTTAAACTTGTAATGGACATTGGGCTAAACAAGAGACCACCCGTGGTTTCTTGGGATGATTTAAAAGAATGCATGCACGCTAGATTTGTGCCTCCATGTTATAGGAAAGACCTTTTGTTGAAACTCCAAAGGTTTCATCAAGGCACGCTTAGTATAGATGCTTATTTTAAGGAACTTGAAACGCTTTAACTAATATAAACATGCATGAAAGTGAGGAGTCCAAAATGGCTCGCTTTGTAAGTGATCTTAAAAGGGAAATCCAAGATGTGGTAGAATTGCATGAATATTCTTCTTTAGAAAATTTGGTTCACCTTGCCATCAAGGTAGAATCCCAACTTTCAAAGAAAAACTCTTTTAAAAATTCTCATAATGATGCCTTTTACCATACATCCTGGACAAATAAACAAAAATTATACTTCAACTTTTCCCTCCAATTTTAAAAAGGAGTCCACTTACAAACCAAAAGATTCAAAACCCTCACCTTCAACTCCTATATCACCTACCAAGACCTTAAGTAAAAAATGTTTTAAATGTTTAGGTTTTGGTCATATAGTTGCAAATTGTCCAACAAAGAGAACCATGATGGTTAAGGAGGGTCAAGTAGTTTGTGAACATAGTGATAACTCATCTAGATCTAACTCCCCTTCCCCTTCAAAAACCCTTAGTGAATATGAGTATGAAATACCTTGTGAAGGTGACTTATTGATGATAAGGCGAATGTTGGGCACAATTCCAAAACCTTTGGATGATACCCAAAGAGAAAATATTTTTCACACCCGTTGTCTTATCACCAACAAGTTATGTTCCTTGATTATTGATGGGGTAGTTGTACTAATGTGGCTAGTACAAGAGTTGTGGAGAAGTTAGCCTTACCCACTATCTCTCATACCAAGCCCTATAAATTACAATGGCTTAGTGCCGAAGGTGAAATCATGGTTAACAAACAAGTCCACATAAACTTTTCAATAGGAAAGTATAAAGATGAGGTTTTATGTGATGTTGTGCCCATGGAAGCAACTCATGTTCTTTTAGGAAGGCCTTGGCAATATGATAGACATGTTTTACATGATGGCCTATCCAACACAATGTCTTTTTCCTTCCAAGGGCGCAAGGTTACCTTAAAACTCCTCTCTCTCTACGAGGTTCATGAGGACCAAATAAAAATGAAAACTAAAAGAGATAATGAGAAAGCAAAAGAAAGAAATGATAAATCGAGTCACAATACTTTATCAACTAAATCACTAATGTTGACTCGTGTTATGCCTTAAGTTGAACCTCCAAGGTATTCTTCTTCTTTGTCTTTTTCATTACCCAAAGTTCCTACTGCCACACCATATTGGATAAAGAATGTTAAGGATGATTTTACATACCTCCTAATGGTTTTCACCTTTTAAGAGGATTTTTTCCAAAGAATATCATCATTCCCAAACAATTTTTTCCAACATCGTTTGTTTATAGGACATATTTTTATGAACACCCAACATTTCAAAATGCTAAGTCAAGTTTGCCTATCTCTTCTTGCATTCTCTTATCTAATTGCAATCTGACTTTGTCTTATGCAGGAGTACTAAATTTGTGGTCGAATTTTCTCCAACTTGGACCAAGGATGCTACACTTGAAGGGTCATCTCAAAAAGAAAATAAAGACCTCATTAATAGGAGAAATGGACAAAACCCAAAGCATTTGAAGTTCTTCTTATTAGTCTTCTCAAAAGATGAGGTCCAAGCCAATTAATATCTTTTGTAATATTTTTAGAATAGTTTCAAGATAGAACATTAAAAGGGAAGTAGTAGGAAAAGTCACTTTTCTAGAATAAGGAAGTGACTTGAAAAGGGGTGGCATTTACCTTATCTTTTCATATGCCTATATAAAGAGGAGCCTTGCTTTTGTAAACACAAGTTGAATATTGAAATTGAAAGTGAAGTTACTCTCTTGAATTTAAGTGGTTTCTTTGTAAGACTTGCTCTCCTTCTCTTTGTCTTATCTTGTGGGTCTTGGGAATCCTCAAGTAGCGGCACTCTCACTCATCTTGGAGCCTTCCACCATCCAAGTGGCGTGATCACTCCCATTGTCTTCATCCTCATAATTTTCTTCAACTCTTCATCTTTTTCATTCATACCCATTCTATATCAAAAACTCTAAAACATGTTTTTTTTCTTTTTCTTGATTTTCAATCGGTCAAATGTTGCTATTGAATGTTTCTAATCAATAGTTTGTCATTGGTTCTTATTTTAATCGGTTGGAATTACTTGTTGATGTTCTATTCGGTTCATGTTCTTGAAATGGGTTTCCCATGGGTTTCTTGATTTGTGTTCTTGAATTGCTTGTAGAATCTTGATCCAATCCTGAAAGTGTCTATTAATGCTTCATCTCTTAATCAACTCACATCAGTTAGTGATCTACCTTCTCAAGTCAAAAAGCTTTTAAAAGAATTTGGTGATGTATTCCCTACGAAAGGACCCATTGGACTTCCACCTTTTAGGGGTATAAAACACAAAATAGATTTAGTTTCGAGGGTTAGTCTACCAAATACACTGGCTCATAGAACTAATCCTGATGAGACTAAGGAGATAGAATCACAAGTTCAGGAATTGTTGGAGAAGGGCTAGGTTCAAAAGAGTTTAAATCCTTATGTTGTACTTGTTTTGTTGGTGCCTAAAAAAGATAGCAAGTAGAGAATGTGTTGTGATTGTAGAGCCATCAATAACATCACCATCAAATATAGGCATCCAATTCCTAGACTTTATGATATGCTTGATGAATTGCATGGGTCCACTATATTTTCCAAAATTGATCATAAAAGAGGATATCACCAAATAAGAATCAAAGAGGGTGGTGAATGGAAAACTGCTTTTAAGACCAAATTTGGAATATGAGTGGTTAGTGATGCCTTTTGGACTCATTAATGCACCTAGCACTTTCATGAGGCTTATGAATCATGTCCTTAGAGATTGCATAGGTAAATATGTAGTAGTTTATTTTGATGATATATTAGTATATAGTCAAAGCCTAGAGTCCCATCTAAGTCACCTTAGGAAGGTTCTTTTAGTCCTTAGGAAAAATAATTTGTTTGCTAATGTAGATAAATGCACTTTTTGTGCAGATAGTGTAGTGTTTTTAGGTCTAATAGTCAATAAAAATGGGATACATGTTCCTAACTTCTCAAGTCTAACTTCACCACTCAATGAGTTAATGAAGAAAGAAAATCCATTTTGTTGGACGAAGAAGCAGGAACAAACATTTCAAAGGTTGAAAGCTCAACTCACCAATGTGTTCTAGCTTTACTAAACTTTTCAAAAACTTTTGAGCTAGAGTGTGATTCATCGATAGTAGGAATAGGTGTTGTGTTGTTGCAAGGTGGGCACCCAATTGCTTACTTCAGTGAAAATTTTCATGGTGCAATCCTCAATTACCCCACCTATGAAAAAGAGTTGTATGCACTTGTTAGGGGCCTACAGACTTGGGAACACTATCTAGTCTCAAAAGAATTTGTCATACATAATGATCATGAATCTTTAAAATATTTGAAGGGTCAACACAAGTTAAACAAAAGACATGCAAAGTGGATGGAATTTCTTGAGCAATTTCCATATGTTATCAAATACAAGAAGGGAAATACAAATATTGTGGTGGATGCTCTATCAAGGAGACATGCCCTCTTTTCTAAACTTGGAGCTCAAATTCTTGGATTTGAAAACATACCTGAACTTTATAAAGAAGATCAGGATTTTGCACCCACTTTTGCTAAGTGCCAACATAGAGCAGAAGGAGGTTTTTATGTTTCTGAGGGGCACTTATTTAAAGAATGAAAACTTTTCACACCTCAAGGAACACATAGAAAACTCCTTATAAAAGAATCACATGAAGGATGACTCATAGGCCATTTTGAAGTAGATAAAACTCTTGAACTTTTAAAAGGAAAATTCTTTTGGCCACATGTGAGGAGAGAAGTTCAAAGACATTGTCGTAGATGCATTTCATGTTTAAAATCTAAATCTAAGACAATGCTTCATGGACTTTACACTTTTTTACCTTTTGCAAGTGCTCCTTGGGAAGATATAAGCGTGGATTTCATATTATGACTTCCTAGGACCCAAAGAGGCTTTGATTCCATCTTTGTGGTAGTGGATAGGTTTAGCAAGATCGCTCATTTTATACCTTGCCATAAAGTGGATGATGCTAATAACATCTCTAGACTCTTCTTTAGAGAAGTGGTAAGACTACGTGGTTTGCCTAGGACAATAGGGTCGGATAGAGATCCTAAATTTGTTGGCCATTTCTGGAGAACTCTCTAGGAAAGGCTAAGAACTAAGTTGAATTTTCAACTTTTTGTCATTCTCAAACGGATGGACAAACTGAAGTTGTAAATAGGACTCTATCTACTATGTTTAGGTCAATCATGAAGGGAAACCACAAATCTTAGTATGAGTACCTTCCTCATATTGAGTTTTCATATAATAGAGTAGTTCATAAAACTACAAATATTTCTCCATTTGAGGTTGTGTATGGATTTAATCCTCTTACTCCTTTGGATTTGTTACCTCTACCTAATCTAAAAGAATTTATGCATAAGGAAGTAATAACAAAAGCCGAATTTGTAAAGAAAATGCATGAGAGGATTAAAAAACAAATATAAAAACAAACAGAGAAATACATGAAACATAGCAATAAGGGTAAGAGAGAGATGGTTTTTGAAGAGGGAGATTGGGTTTGGCTTCACCTTAGAAAAGATAGATTCCCTAATCAGAGGAAGTCTAAACTTAGTCTCCGAGGTGATGGTCCCTTCCAAGTTCTTAAAAGAATCAATAATAATGCATATCAAATTGACCTGCCTGAAGAATATGGAGTACATACTACCTTCAATGTTATGGATCTAACACCTTTTGCAGGTAGTGAAGATGAAGAGGTAGAAGCATGTGATTTGAGGACAAATCCTCTTCAAGAGGGAGGGGATGATGGAAGAAGGTTAAGCTCAGGCCCAATCACTAGGTCCATGGCAAGGAAGATACAAGAAGACTGGAACTATGCTACTGATAGCAGAGATACTCTCTTATACATGTTCAAAAATGTCATAACCTAGTGTAGAATTTTAGAGTAGAATTTATTTTCTGCCAAAAGTAAAATATAAATTTTACTTGTAATTTTTCTTAATTATAATTAGGGTTGAATGAGGCACCTTAAAAACCAGCTTAGGTTAAATTAGGGTTATTGAAGACTCCTAATTTAACCTAGGTCGGTCACACACCTAAAAAGAGTCACATGAAGCACACCTTGGTCGTGCTTGTGACACCAAAATAGGGGCCAATTTCAAACCTATTGCTTTTGAATTTTCCCACCCATTCTTTTGGACAATGGTCAGACCTCATCACTATATATTGAGGTGTTTGGCTCATGAATTTCTAAGATCGATATATGAGTGAATTGTTGCCCAAGCTTGCAAGTTTCCTCACTCCCTTGTCTTGACTCTCTAGGATAGACACCAACCAATCACTTTCCCTACCTCTCTTGCACCTTCAAGGAAACTGTAGCTTCATTGAAGTCATCCTTGTCTGCTTCATCCATTTGCTTCTGCCATTCATCTTAAAATTCCAAGGAAATCAATCGGTCATGAAGGCAACACCATCGATTTTCATTTGTGAGCTCAAGATTTTCATTAAAAACTTCATCTAAAGGTTTGGATTTTTTATTTTTTTAAACATTTTGAAAACTCTTTTTATTTTTAAATGTTTTATAACCATAAAAGTATTTAATATTGTTTCATAATAAGCTTGTGTAGCATAAGGAATACCATCAAAACTTATATTTTCATCAAAAATAAGTTGTATGAAATGTTTGTCATTAAACCTATGTGAGATTCTTCTTTTTAGTGTCTTGATTGAGAATAATCAAGGTCTTCTCACATGTACATAAAAATTTTCTGTTGTAAATTTGAGAGTAATATTGCATTACATTTTCCTTAAAATAAAGCAAATCAGTTGTGAACCCATTGTCTGGTCTATCGAAAGTTGAAGAAAGTTTATTCACTTTCGTTACTGCAGTTGTGAACCCATTGTCTGGTCTTTCGGTTGTTGGAGAACGCTGATCCGCTTACGCTGTTGCAGTTGTGAATGTTGCTTGGTCTTGCGAAAACTTGAGAACGTTGTTGAAGAAAATGTCAAATTGGTTGTGAAGATGCAAGAGCAAATTGATTTCTATTGTGGAGATGCAACAAATTTTCTGGTTCCTCTCCCTATATAAAGAGAGGTTCCATCCACTTCACTCACACATCTTCTTTGTCTCTTCATCTTCTGCATCTCACACTCACACTTCCTCTCACCTTCTCATCTTCCTCTCTTTCTCTCTCTTCGTTTATTCTTTTCTTTAATTAGAAATGTTTTTTTGGGTTTATTGGATTCTTACTCTTTTAAGAGTAACTTGCTAGTTCTGATCCTCGAAAATTTTTCAGAAGTTCCTATTGTATCTTTGAGAACTTGCGCGATACACCACAGATAATTTCTTACAGACAGTGATCACTCACGTTTCAGGAAATCAATTTTGTTCGTGTTTTAAAGCCTTGTTTACAATATTTTCTTCTTGTAAAAATTCTTTGTGATGTCTTATTTTGTTTTTAGGGACATTCTTAATCTAGTTTCTTATCGTCATAGCATGCCACCTCTTACTTATGATCTGTATTCCTTTTCGTATTAGAAAGGAGTTATTAATTGTATGAGTCTGAATCATCTTGTGGATTGTCTACTACCTCAAGCGCCTTTGGGGTGGTCTTCTTTGGCTTCTAGACGTTGAAAGCGATGGGCTTTGCTTTACTCTTTAAATATCTCAATACAACACTTTTGTGAACTTTCAGAATTTCAATCAGATCTTCTCAAGATTCTCTGAAGCACGAAGAGTTTTTTCTTGAACTCTACGTTGAAGGAGAAGCGTGCGTAGAATCTTGTCGACAACATCATATTTCTCGATGAATCTTCCTAGTAATCGTGTCTCATTAGTAATTACTTGGAATCTGCATATCATAACTTGGATGCTCTCCTTTTCCTCCATACTGAAAAGCTCATATTAGCTGTTTAGAAGGCACGGTTTGTTGTTGTATTTTCTTTCAACCTTCATATGTCATAGCTACAGTATACAACATTTGGTTAATTAACACATTTTAGAGGATGTATACTTATAGTAATCATAGTCTTCTCCTTTTATTAAACATAGGTAGTAGATAAGAGCTTTCGCATTTTTGTCTATTACTCCATTAGGCTCTTTTCCCCTCATACACCCTTATATTTTGTTTCGCCTAATTTCCTCACATCCCCTCTTTTTACCCTTCCTTTCATACACATTAATTATGGGTCTACCAAATACTTTGAGATTTTCACAATATATAATTATATAAGCTCCACCATTTTTAACATTCACCTTAATTCTCATGTTTTACTCTTAATTTGTTTTCTTATGTTTCTCGCCTTTTGTATCGAGTCCCCCTTTTCTTCTTTTGTCATAAAATTCTTCCTACTTTTTAGCTGATTGTTCTGCAGTGTAAATTATAGTTTGGCATGCTAATATATTGTTCTTAATTTTCATGAACTGTACCGGTATGAATTTTTTCCTCAACTTATTTGTTTGTCTGTGTTATTAATGCTATATAGCGTTGGTTGCAGAATCTGGGGAATGGATACGTATTAAACGGAAACCCAATTATCATCCAGTTTGGTCGAAATCCTGCATCATGAAATGTATTTTTGTATTCTCTTGGGAACTATTCTCCCACAATAAGATGTGCAGTACACAAACGTATCATTTCTCACTCAAATGAAACAAATGAAAGGACAACAACTTTATTCCACAAAACAACTTTAAAACAGCAAACAAAGTTTGTATATTATGCAGTATAGTATAAGTGTGTCCTCCAAAGCTCCTAAACCTCTTCCTTGTTCTTCACTATATCAGCAGCCTTAGCTTCGGCTTCTTTTATCTGCCTTTCTATATCAGCTTTCTTTTCAAGGAGCGGTTCTAATTTTCCGTTAATTTTTTCAAGTTTTTGCTTCAGAGAGCTAAGATCATTGGGTTTGTCCTTTCCAGTAAGTTTTTTCTTCTCCTTCTCCTTCTTGTCTTTGTCTTCTTTTTTCTTCTTCTCTTTCACTTCCTTCCCACCGTCTTTTTCTTTGTCTTCCTTTTCACCTTCCTTTGTGATTTCTTCTATATCAATATCCCTTACAGAAACTTCAACCTTGCCATCATCTTTCCCACCCTCCTTCTTTTCCTTTTTGTGATCCTTGTCTTTCTCCTTCTTCTCCTTCTTATCCTTTTTCTTCTTTTTCTGATTTTCTTCTTCATCCTCAACTTCATCATCTTTTCCCTTTTCCTTTGATGCGTCTGTTTCTTCATCCTTGTTCTTCTTTTCCTTTTTCTTCTCCTTCTCTTTCTTTTTCTTCTTCTCTTCATCGTCATTTCCTTCGTTTTCTTTGTCCTTCTTTTCCTTTTTCTTCTTCTCCTTGTTCTTCTTTTCACCATCCTCCCCATCATCTTTTCCATCCTTATCATTTTCTACATCAATTTTGTCATCCTTTTCCTTCTTCTTTTCCTTCTTCTCTTCATCATCTTCTTTCCCCTTTTCCTTTTTCTTCTTATCTTTTTCCTTTTTCTCTTCACCATCCTTCCCTTTAGCTTTCAAATCTTTGCCTTTCTTTTCTCCTTCTTCGTCTTCCTTTTCTCCCTTTTTTTCCTTCGCTTTCTTTGATTTATCTTCATCTTTATGTTTTTTCTCTTCCTTAGATTTTGTATGCTCTTTATCAACCGATTTATTCTTCAGTTCCAGTTCTACCTTAATCTTCTGTTCATCTACATCAACCGGCTTGTCATCCTTGATATTGATGGCATCATGAGAGATTTCCATATCTATATTATCTTCACGCAGTGATGATGAAAAAACCTCAACTAGATCTGACAAGTCCCTGAAACATGCACATGTGACAGTAAAGTCAAGCCATTAATTTAAACAAATTGCTTGATACGATTACTTGCAAGACATTAGTTCAACTCCAACATACTGCTTTAACAAAATACACCTTCCTCATAAACAATGACAGAACACACAGCCCAAGCTAGGCAAACGGAAATCAACCATGTCCATATCCATACAGAATTCTCAACTAGGCTAACCAAACCAAGTGCGAAATAGAATTATGACATATATATAAAACAGATACAAATGAATTTCACTATTCTTATAAATGGAATTATAAAACGCACTAAACTCGGTAAAACCATTAAACAAATTGAACTAATTTGACTGAAACCACAAAATCAAGCAAAACACTTCCAATCAGTTTGCATTTTGTTTTTTCTTCAATTTGGTTATGTAAGCAGAAGCATACGACAATAACATAACAAACAAAACAAACTACATTAAGGGGGGAAAAAAGCAGAAGCCGGATCACTAAACTTATATACAAGATCCGAGAATATAAAAAACAGATTCAACCAAATAATTAGCAAACAAAAACTGATAACCACCCTCTCCAAGTCTCACCAGAGCGCGCAAAAGATTCCAAACCAGGGACGCATAAATATTACATTTACACATGCTAATCTGCTTAATTAAACATGCAAACCTCTGCTGTACAAACTCCAATATTATGTCTAATCACAAACATCCAAATCCGAATCAATTCCTCCTTGCCTCTTCATCGGAAACATTTTATAGTTTTTACATCTTACTAGATGAAAACAATAAAAACAAACTTACGAACGAAATCTGGGCGTGAAAAAAGAATCAACAAGATCTATCAACATTCGATTCCCGTTAACGATGCATAATTCAAATACAGCTAATTCAATTTTCCACGATGGATGGCACAGATTATGATCTGAATCGACAAAGTAAGAGGAATAGATGTACAGGTAATAGTAAACACACCTGTTGTGAAAGCTTGGGTCGGGAGAAACTGAAGAGCAGCTTCTGGAACGATGGTGACTTAGTAGAGGCCTTCGTTTGATGTATTTATAGTATTTTCCGGATCCATTCGGTGCGACATTGAATGACGTGTCGGTTGCACAGGCATTGACGCGTACACAAAGAGATACAGTTGAAGAAGCCGTTTTCATTTCTTCAAAACAAAACCCTTTCTCTTCCCACACTTTGACGGTGCCTTTTTTTTCTCTTCTTCCCGTGTTCCAGACGCGCAATTTTCCATTGGATAAGGATTATATTTTTATACAACAATTTTATTTTATTCTTTTATTCAGTACAAATAATTAAATCCTATTCCAACTTAATTGTCTCTCATTATAATTAAACTTTATCTTCATATTTAAATCAAATTAAATGTTATAAAAGAATACTTTAATTTATATAATTTAGTGGCTGCATAAAAAAGATTTACTCCTTATGGTAATTGCTATACGTGACCGAAGCTATCTCTTAATCTTGGTAAACACTAAAGTAAAAAAAAAAGGTATCAGACACTTGTGTCTTGTAAGATTGTCCTTGTGCTGCTGCTGTGTCTCTCAGATTTTCAAAAACACAAGGAACGGATTCAGAAAAGGAGAGAATGAATGACTTTGATATGGATTCCTCTAACTCCAACTTTACTCTTTTACCAAGCAAAGTACGACCCCTTAATTCTTGAATGATGCTATTATACCTTCACAATAACTTGCATAAATCTGAGTTTAATTTACGTGTACTAAAGTACAATAATTTTATACAAACTTTCAGTGAGATTTCACCATGATAAATTCCTGTTGAATGTTTGTATAAAAATATTGTACACTGAAATTGTATCTAAATTAAACTCTAAGAATTTTCCGACCAAATTTTTATAGAACTTCGTCTAAGCCATAATTCATACATAACCATGTAAAACGGATCAAAGTCTTGCGGAGGTGAATGCCATTGGAAGTGTTTCCTGACCTTCAAAACATTGTTTTGTAACCATCAGTTGTTAGTGTTACGGATTGCAGTTATTTGCATGATATATATACCTTTATAGTAGCTTTGTACTCGATTGATATATTTTTCAAAAATAATTCTTTAGTTTTCTTCTCTCTCATGGTCCACTACTCACATTAGCATGGTATCCAGAGCTTCTTATGTTTTTCCTTCTTTTTTCTTTTCTAATGTCGTCTTCTACCTCCACTCAGGGCACGTCCCCCGACTCCATGTCGCCCTCTGCTCTCATTCTACATCACTTCACCACACCAATTTCTCTCAAACTTTTAGATGATAATTTCCTATTATGGAAGCAACAGGTACTTGCAATTACTGTTGGTCTTCTGTTAACCGCATATCTTGATGGTTCTGCACTACTCTCACGCTCTCTTGTTGCTGCAGATGGATCTCCTTCTTCCTCCAATTCTGCGTATTCCTTCTACAAGTAACAAGATAGTATCATCATTGTCTGGTTGTTAGCTTCTATGATCGTGCCCTTCTTGATAAAAATGGTAGGTCTTCAATTATCATCTCAAATTTGGTTTACCCTAAATACGTATTTTCCCTCCAACACTCGTGCCCAGATTAAGAAATACAAGTTACGCCTCAAGACTTCCAAGAATGATCGGACTATAAGTGCTTATCTTTTAGAAATAAAGAAAATTGTTGATTCACTAGTAGCCATTGTCACGGTTGAAGATCACATAGAGGCTATTCTTGATGGCCTTTCTGAGGACTATGACCCTTTTGTGGCTTCTACAATGTCCAGATCTAAACTAGACACTATCAATGAAATAGAGACTCTTTTGTTAACACAAGAAGAACGGCTCGACAAACATCGTCTTCTTGATCCTCTAACATCTCCTGTTTCGGCTATTGTTGCCTCCTAGAATCCAGTAAATTCCAGAACTGCCAAATCTAAGACCAAGTTTTCCAATTATCGTGGCCACCGTGGCTCCTCTCGTTCCAATTCCTTGCATGGGGCTCGCTCCTTTAGTTTTCGACCTCCACCTATAAACTTTTGGCACTCTGTTTCAACATCCTCACGCCCCACTTGTCAAATCTACAAGAAACTTGGCATTCCGCTGAGCACTGCTGGCAATGGTACAATCCACATCCTTCCAATCAGGCTTACGCCAATTTCAGTCATTTGTCTTTCAAAGACAATGAGTCTCACGCTTCTTCTCTGTTGGGTGTTCCTTCTTCTGTAGAAGATCCTCTATGGTACCCAGACAGTGGTGCCACACATCATATTACCAACAACTCCTCTACCTACACTATCAAGAACCCCTATGATGGCATTGACACCGTGAAAATGAGTAATGGAATAGATTTGAAAATTTATGTTATTGGCTCTGCTAATCTTCGTTCTTCTACTTCCAATCATGATCTTGTTTTAACTAACCTTCTTCATGTTCCTGACATCACTGAGAACCTTATCAGTGTTTCGAAATTTTGTCATGATAATAACGTCATTTTTTAGTTTCATTCTAATGCATGTTATGTTGTTCATCAGGTCACGAAAAAATTTCTTCTTCAAGGCATTCTTAAGGATGGATTGTATATTTTTCCTGCATTAAAATTTGTTCCTAATTGTTCTCTAAATACAATATCCTTTACTGCTGACAAAATCACTGTAAACACTTGGCATGAACGCTTTGGCCACTGCGGTTTTAAAGTTCTTAAATAAATTCTTTCTCAATGTAATATATGTGCTTGCAATGATGTTCATTTTTGCTCTACCTGTGTTCGTGGGAAATGTCATCAGTTACCTTTTCATCCGTCTTTAAATACTTACACTAAACCTCTTGAATTGATTTACACTGATGTATGGGGGCCCTCTCCTGTCATGGCTTCTAGTGGTGCGTGTTATTACGTTTCCTTTTTAGATGCCTACACTAAATTCACTTGGATCTATGTCATGCATAAAATATCTCAAGTAATCAATATTTTTAAAACTTTTAAAACGTTGGTTGAAACTCAAATGAGTCATAAAATTTGTGCTCTGCAAACTGATAATGCGTGTGAATACCTCTCTCTAACCCCTTTTCTCCATCAACATGGTATACACCATAGTCTCATTTGTCCTTACACTCATGAGCAAAACGGTTCTGTTGAGCACAAGCATCGCCACATTGTTGATATGGGGCTCACATTGCTTGTTATTGCGTCTCTCCCTCTTCGTTTATGGGCTGAAGCTTTCATTGCCTTTGTTCACATTATAAATGTTCTCCCCACACAAGTTTTAAGTGGTAATAATCCTTATCATCTCTTGTTTCAACGACAACCAGATTATAACAAATTTAAAAATTTTGGTTGTGCTTGTTATCCTAGCCTAAGACCCTATAATAAACTTAAATTTGCTTTTCGTTCTTCCTGCTATTTGTTTTTGGGATATAGTATTCAACATGCAGGTTATATTTGTCTTACTCCTAAAGGCAGAACCATCATCTCGCAGCATGTGATATTCAACGAATCTGTGTTTCCCTACAATGATCACATCAACAGGTTTGAAATTGACTCTGTTGATCAAGGATGATCTTGAGCTTTGATGTTTCCAAATCCATGGTGTTTTGATGGAAGGTTGGAGTTGTTGCTTGTGTGGGTGGGTTCTAGGTAGATTAAAGTGTAATCCACTCCTTGTTTGAATTTAGAACTGATTTGAATCAAAACCTTTTTTGAAAAAGAGTGTTTTTCAAACAAGTGGAAAAACATGTTGTTTTGTCGTTTCAACTGGTTGTTTGACACTTAGTGGTTTCTGAAAAGGGTTTGAAGTTGTTTGACTTGGTTGACTTTGCTGTCAAACCAATTCAATTGGTTGTTTCGAGAATTCAACCGATTTTTTTAAAAAATCCATAACAGAATTCTGTTATGCTTTGTAAATCAACTTTTAATGTTTTCTAACTGTTTTGGCTCCTGCTTTAAATGTGTTTAACAAACCTTTAGAGTATATAAAGTTTGTTTTACGCTCCTAAAGATTAGGGAAACAGTTTAGACATTTTGAGATTGAGAAAACAGATTTGAGTTTTCAAGATTTGCATCAAGCTTTTGGTTTTTCACAAAGGAGTAAATATGATTGTTATAATATTTTCTTTTTGGATATTGATTAGGTGTAATCATTTCTCTATCTCTTGTATTTCTGGAATTGTTGTGTAAGTGCAGAATCAGAGGGTGTTCTGATTTCTGTGGTGTTGTATGCCAAAGAAAGTGTGTCTTGAGGTGTTCAAGGTCACTTCTTTGGTTTGTGGTGTTATAATCTGGATTTTGATTGCATAGTAGATATACCCAGTGGTTTCTAGGGACTGGATGTAGCTATTGGGATAAGAGTGAACCAGTATAAATTGTTTGTGTGTTTTTCTCTTGCCCTGAACTCATTTACATTATGCTTTTAAGTTGTTTTAAGCTTTGCTGATAAAAACAACTGATTGAATCGCATAAACAACCGGTTGTTTTTTTTAATATCAACTTAAACAGTTTTGTGTGTTTAATTCCCTAATTCCTTTCTCTGTAATTCTGCTTTGGCATTCATTATACATTCAAAGTTTGCGAAAATATTTCATAAACAATTCATCCCCCTCTTGTTTAAGATCATATATTCTAACAGACTCTGCTTCTTCTTAGGTTTCTTCTAAACCTCTTCCCTCTATAACTGTTATGCAACCATGCTCTTTGTTGTGGGTGCGTTGCAGTATCTTCTTGTCATTCAACCAGAGTTATCATACTCTGTCAATAAAGTTGCTTAGTTCATGCATGACCCTCATGTTCATCACTGGCAAGCTGTTAAACGCATCCTTCGATATCTTGCGGGTACCCTTGATCATGGCATCACGCTTCATCCTCATTCCTCCTCATCTATTCTAGCTTTCTCAGACGCTGATTGGGCTATTGATGTCGATGACCAAAAATCCACAAGTAGCTATTGTGTCTACCTTGGTTCAAATCTCGTTTCATGGTCCACTCACAAGCAAAAAATTGTGTCTTGTAGTAGCACGGAGGCTGAGTATCGTGACATAGCTGCTGTTATGACTGAAATTCTTTGACTTCAATCCCTTCTTTGTGAGTTACACATTCTGACTTCTACTCCGCAGATTTACTCCGACAACCTTGGTGCAGTTCTCCTTAGTGCTAATCCCATTATGCACTCTAAATCAAAACACTTTGAACTTGATTTACATTTTGTTAGAGACCATATCCAACAACATGTTAAACTCCTCCACATCCCTGCTCGCTATCAAGTTGCAGATCCCTTTACAAAACCCATCTCTGGCTCTCGGTTTCCCTAGCTCAGAACTAAACTCACTGTGACTAATAAGTCACCATGAGTTTATAGGGGGTGTTAGGGATTCTGTTGTAACGTCCTCCCTTGCAGTTATCAGTTATTTGCATGGGCTCTGTATATATATACCTTTATAGTGGCTTTGTACCCGACTGAGATATTTTTCAATAATAATTCTTTAGTTTTCTTCTCTCTCTCATGGCCCACTACTCACATTAACAGTTAGGAGTGATGATATCGTTGAGGATCTTTTTCAGTAAGGGGATATCTAAGGTAAAGACAACAACTGAAAAGCTCTTCTAGTTTAACACATCAGCGAAGGGAAGGCCATAGTAGTTGGCAATGATCACGGGAATACAACCATAATATAGAGAGTCTCCAATATGAGTTGTGTTCAATTCAAAGCCCTTAACATGAAGGAAAAACTTGTTTCCTAACAATTCATCTGCATATGGTGTGTTAAGCCTTCCATGGTGCACAAAGATTTCTGAATCATTTTTCCATGTCTCAACAAGCTTTACACGTACTGAGGAATTAACTCCTCCGGCAAAGAAAGCTAGCTTTTTCCTGTGATTCAAAAACAAAAAACAGTAAAATGAGTGTACTTGATATACTGAATAAATCATTGTTGTGATGCTGCTTCAGTTATAGATCACCCTGCTTCATATGCTAATATAAAATAGAACAGAGATGAACAAAAAAACAAAAGGAAGACAAATGATATGAAAATGAATATCTATAATATTATTATGTTAAGATCAAAACAAATAGTCTGAATATATACCAGCAGTACACTCATTCTAAGTCCAACTAAAGAGAGAAATAATCAATCAAATAAATACTAGAATCATAACCGACAAAACAAAACAAAGGTTATTCACCTTTATAAAGATAAACAACTAATAATTATAAAAGTCACAATTAATATTAGGATCCTTCTATAACTTCGATATCCATATCCTTTAATATATGCAACCAGGTCACTAACTAAACGAATCCATTTATAATTTTCAACTTACTTGTCACTTTAATATCTATGGTTAAGCCAACACTTACAAGAATTTCTTGGCTTATTTGACTAACTTCATCCTAACCACCTATTGGAAAAAGTAAATAAGAACGTAAAATAAATGGAGTTTCTCCCATTAACTTACAATGCACTTTACTTTAGAAGAATATTTTCCATTTAACTTCTACAAAATATAAAGCAAGTATACCGATTTTGGTTTATGAAAGAAGAATCTCAATTCATTTTACCTTTACCTTCTCCTATAAGTGTTATGGAAAAGTTTCTCCAAATAAAACTTATGATTTTAGTTCACTAACTATTTGGTTGACAAGATAACGATTCTGATAGATTTAGAACTTCCATTTTAGAGCATGCATGATTCTGAATAATCATTAGCAGAGAAAGAAGTACTGCTACCTCTTTGATGAATCAAGGTTAGGGGGATTCCCTTTTCTTGGCCAAATTTGTGGTAGACATGTATCCTTATGAGCAATATACCCAGTAAGGAAATAACTAGATGAGCATACAACTTGAATGGCATTGTATTTCACATCAGGCGCTTTGTCCATGGCAGACCTTCCAATTGAATGACAAGCAACATAAAAGTGATCAGCACCACCTGTGCGGTTCCAATATGGATACTTATGACTGATGTTCTGAATGTAGTCTCTAATGAAGTCTTGTATACCTCCCACGCCAACTCTTCTATCATGCCGCAATCTTGCTATGGAAAAGGGCAGAAAGAAAATATCTGCTTCTGTTGGTTCAATTGTAATGAAATGGCTCTTCGTAAGTATCTTTTTCAAATAACTTTCTCTGGCATAATTGCCACCAGGTTAAGATTCCACAGGCAAAAGCACGTTTGCAAAAAGATCATCTTCCCTGTGAGGATAAACATATATCTTAAAGCTCCTATTCATTTCTATATAGTCTTCCAGAAATATCTCTCTATCATGGAAAACGTCGTTGTTATTCTCAAATTTTCCTGAACCATAAAAAAAAAAAATTCCCCTGATACTGGAGTTAAGACAGTAAGTTCATACACACTGTAGACTCATCAGCCTACCTACTGAACCCAATAACATCGAAGTATTTTTTATAATGAAGCACCTAAAGTTAATCAATGTAGTAGCCCCTTGTTAAAAAGAGGATACAACTTTAACCCTTTAAATTCTCTTACTTACATCTCTTAATATAAACAGCATCGTTATACGGAAGATGTTGACATAAACTTAGCTACTAATCATTAAATCCTGACTATAGAGTAAAACAGAACCCAGAAAGTGAGTAAAATCCCCAACAAAACAGGTGCAGGTACAAGTTTATTTGAATCAAGGGTTCTGTATTTTACAATAAAATTCTTCATAGGGTTGCATTAATATGAGTCATTTTCTACAATAAGAAGGTTGCGTACTTGACATATTCATATACTTAACATTTATTTTTCTGAAATTCAGAATTCAGTTATCTTTAGCAAATTAGTAATATACTTTTGAAATCTTCCATATTAGAATTACACATGTCCATATGTTACAGGACAGGACTTTTTAGCTAGTTACTGTTTTTCTGTTTTTATGTTGGTAGTTGAACAGTTAGTAGTTAGCTATAAATAAGGATGGTTGTGATCTGAGTTGTAATTTTGGTCAGACTCATTTTGTAACTTCTGTATCTTTCTCCTAATTCAATACATTCGGAATCCATTCATTCTTTGGTATTCCCTGTTCTTCTAATTCAGTTCTCTGTTCTCCTAGAATTGTCTACATCACCGTATCCCCGATTTCAGGTAGCATATAAAATCTACATAACCTTCTCTTGTTGACTAACAATAATAAACGTAACCAGCATCTGCATACACAATATAGAATACCCAATATCAAGCCAAAGTCAAAACAAATCCAGGTTCCCACAGCCTAGGACAGGTGTCTACAGGTCCTACTAACATTCTCAACTTTCCCTCGCACTAAAATAAACAAATGAATCATTCAACTGAGACTATTCATTCGACAATAAGAAAGCCACACACAAAAACTCTTCCCAGAAGCATATAAACCGAAAAGAAAGGTAAAAAAACGAAGCTTTTGTGTACCCTTTGGGCTGAATTGCTGTGGCAGGGGCAGACCCCGTTGGCTTTGTGGTCTGAGCCCATACCCCAGTTGGAAAGACTGAGACTTGGTGGACTCATAATCATTGTTGTGGAAGATAGGGTCGAAATGGGGTGTGGTGGAAATAGAAGGGGTAGTGGAAAAGGGAGAGGGAGGTTTGAAAAGAGAAGTGGAATGGTGGTTGTTATGGGAGAAGAGGTTGGAGGTGGAGTAAATGTAGAAGAGAATGAAAAGAGAGGTGAAGAGTGCTAAGGTTGTGGGGGATGAAGAAGAAGTCCTTGAAAGAGCCTGCAACACGGCGTTGAGAGCAGTGGTAGAGGAAGGAAGAACGAACCATGGCATGTAGAGAGAGAGAGAGAGAGAGAGAGAGAGAGAGAGTGGAAGGAATAGACAGAGACAAATAATTGAAGTAAGAACACAAACGTTTGATTTAATAATGCTTTGTGATTAAATAGTTTTCTCTGCATGAATCATCATCTTAGATCACAATCCATTAATGAAAACACCAAAATATGGAGAGTCTTGAGTACAAGAGCCTGAGTCTTGAAAATTAATTATTTGAGCATTCAATTGTCTCACAAATTTTATTCTAATGTTGCAAATCATGTGATAGAATCTTTCATACCACAATATTATAAATGAACTACTACATTTTCAGGTGTAAAAATAAATGAACTACTAAATTTGTTAGTTGTAAAAAATAAACTTTTATAATTATATTCTAACAACTTTACTCAACATGCATCTTTAATTTTTCAATATAATATCTAAATTATCTTCCTTATAAATTTGTTTAACAAATTTATAAATTCATTTTCCAAAGTAATAATGTAATTAAAACAATTAGTCGCATTTTTTTTTAAGAATTCATATAAAAAAAATGGTTAAGGTATGATGAGTTTTGATATGATAAGAGACAAGTTTTATTTTAGAAATCATATCCAAAATATTTATTTTGGTGTATCTAACAATTTATACATGTCTCATATTTAATATAAAACACAAAGTTATAAGTGTTTAAATTAAGTTTTTAAATGTTGGATAAAAGGTTAGATGCATATTAAGATCAGATAAAGTTATCTAACAAAATGTGTACAAAAGATATTATGTGCATTGAAGTTTTAGAAAAATATGTGAGATAACTTTAAACATGTACTAAAAGTGATATATTATGATGAAAGAATGTTAACCAAGAATGTACTCAAAGAGTAATTTTGACACAACATACAAATCATTAAAGTTTGTATGTTCAATATAGCGTTGTTAGAAGAACAAATAAGTAATACATAAAATTATGGTCTTTTATACAACACTTTGAGTAAAATAACAAAAGGTGTTAATATAAAGTCAAACATGATTCTAAGAAGGCATTAATACAATGACAATTCACAACGCACAAGCTACAAATAATCCAATTTAGGATGTTTATTGATGTGATCCTAAAATCAAAGTTTTCAAGAAAAAGAGATTTTTAAGAAGATTCCTCAAAAAGGCAAGTCAAAGAGTATAAAAGTGTAAATAGTATAGAAGAAAGTCTTTCAAATGAAAAAATACTTTGAAAATAGGTATTAGACTAGTTTGTTTGGATATTAGAATATGGTTAACCTAAGTTAGAATAGTTAACCTTAGGTGCTTATATGTAAAATTGAGTCTCACGTCTCCATTTAGAGTAAATATAACATAGCTCATAGTTCTATAAAAGGAAATCACACTGTATTGTAAAAACACATATTTTAGACTAAAATTCATTTGAGCTTTTGAAAGTCTTGAAGTTCTTTTAGTGAGAGTGTTGTTTACTTAATCAACTTGTTTTAAGTAGCATCACATTTCTCTTACCTTCTTGGAGCCTCCAAGAAGTATGTCAAGAGTCTGCCAAGGGTTTTAGCCAACTTCCATGGTTGTGTACATTCGAAGAAGTAATGACCCTATCCCTTTCCATTCATCATATGTGCATACTTTCAAAATGTTTCCATTTCATGCTTTCTTTCTTTGTGAGTACTTACTAACATTTCATCCATTGCATCTACACCACCTCAAGTTTACAAATAACCAATAAAAAACCTAAAGAGATACTTATGGCCTCACCCTGCTCACGCCACCTTTCACCTAAGTTTTCTTCAAGAAAACCAAGAAACCTTCCATTGAACCATCACCACATAACTCTCGACAATTTAGTCTTTTACTACCCAAACCATATCCAAAATTCACAAAACCAAGTTTTATCTCTTCCTTAGACAATTCGCAACAAAACCTTGAAAAGAGTTCTCCAAAAAGATCAAGAAAAACCACAAAGAATCACCACCTACATCATCCTTAGCTCTCGCAAACTTTCCTTCTTATTCTTCTAAGATTCACCACAAAACTCATCCTAACCTTTCCAAGAACCTTCCTAAGCCAACCTATATTTATCCCCTATCCATCTTACGGTTAGTTGAGACTTAACCAAGTCCAAGGGAATCTAGAAAGCATCCAAGAAACTCTTTCTTGGAAGTTTGAATTGTCTTTGCTTTGAAACTTCAAAGAAAGGTCCTCCCTTTTCAAGAAACATCCAACTAGGTTTCTATCATTTATAAAAGAATTTTTTGCCATGCAAATAATGTTAGTGAGCAAGTGAACATCTACATCTTATTAAAATGTTGCATGCAAAATATTTTCACAAGCTTCTAAGTGCCATAATTCAGTGAGAATTTATGAAAAAAGTTAGGCACTTATCGATTTTAATTGTTAATAAAGTTATAGTTCAACCTTAAATTTAGGAATTTGAATCTTATAACATATTTTGGATTATGAAATGAATAAGAACTATTTATTCTCGATTTTGTGCAAATTTCAGGAATTTAAAGAAAGATGGAGACAAAGGGTTAAAGGAGGAATATAAAAGTTAGAGGTGAGGAGAAAAGACAAAGTTGGGGCATCCGAGATTCACTTAGAGCTCAACCAAGCTTCAAACGCGGTGAAGGACTTGCTCAGGTGAACCAATCTCGCTCAAGCGAGATCACTCTAGAGGCAAACTTGTTCTTTGGACCAAACTTGCCTAAAACTCGCTCAGACTCGCCCAAGCGAGATCACTCCAGAGGCAAATTTGCTCTTTGGACCTAACTTGCCAAGGCCTCGTCCAAGACTTGCCCAGGCTCTCTTAAGTGATTTTGTTCCAATGAGGTTGGTTTTTATTTTCTTGAAACTTGCTTGAGTAAGCACTATCTCGCTTGAATGGGATATCATTTAACCTACGTTCAATTAGGTTAAATAAAGGCGTGAGGTAGAGGAAAAGAGGGAGAAGAGAGGAAAATTATAGATAGGAAACCCTAAAGGTGATAACCCTCAAGGAGAAACACTCTGAATCTTCTTTTCTTGCTTTCAATGCTTGTAATGGCCACCATGAGTGGTTAAGTCTTCCCTTTGGGATTGAGAGTAATTTGTTCAAACTCTTATGTATTGAAGTGATATTTATTTATAATATTTTGTTCTTGATTGATATTGGTATTATTATTTTATTCTCAAAGCTTGAATCTTTATTCATGATTTTGATCCTTATATTTGACTGAAAAGTACTTATGAGTATCTGACCTATATGATAATGCTTGACATATTCAAATGCTAAGAATATATTTTTATAACATATGTTCTTAATGATAAGAATATTTTTATAAATATGTGAGGAATCAATATTTAGGAGACAATCTTAATAATTTGATATGCGAGGAATCGATATAATTAATTTTTATACGTGCATCAATATCAATCAAGTTAGAATGTTTGATGTTTTTTATCCATTAAAATAAGACGGGTGAAAAGGATTATTCTAGTCTCAATTTTCTTAATTGAATTATCTTAATCATTTACTTTGTTTTCATTTAAATTCTCATGTAGATTTATGATATCAATGACCTTTCAATCAAACTTTCACACATCTTTTGATATTTAGTGAATATTGTACATTGAGATTTTAAAAGAATGATTCCTTGTGGGTTTGATATTCGTTCTTAAGGACAATTTATTATTTATGATTTGGTATACTTGTCGAAATAAGTCATCACTAATTATTTTATATAGTAGTGTGTTTGATAGGTGACTAAAGTATACTTGATTTGTAAATCGTTCATTTTGTAAAAGTTAAACTGTAGTAAGGAGTAATCTCTTGCATATCCTATCATAGGTAGTTTTCATTGTGTTGTCTTAAACAAGTTTTGTGTACAATGATGAGTAGTCTTATTTCTTAGTTAAGAATAACATTGTAAACTCGTGCTCAATCTTAAAAATTAATAGATAATCAAGAGTGACTTTATGTATTTATTGGACAACGATAATATTTTTAATCAAGATTAATTAATATAACTCATTGTTGTTAACAAATAAGAACTCGATGTAATTTAGATTGATGTAGACCAATATAAACTAACATGTTCATTATTAGCGAGTCAACTAATATTGGTCATCATTTAAACCTTTTTATTATACTACTAACTTTTTTTGAAAACTATCAAAAACATAAAAGTTTCCCAAAGTGTTTGTAGCTCTATTAAACCACCTCTTTCTAAAACTCACTTTTTCTCTTAAAAATATTTGTAATAGAAAAATTGTTTTGAAATTTTATCAATTATCTTTTATAATAAAAAAATATATTTTATAAATTTCGTTATAAAACTTGTAAGAGAAAGTATTTTTCTATTAATAAGTATTACGCAAAGAAAAAGGAATATGATGATTTTTCTTTAAAGGTTTATTTAAAATGTTGATTATTTCTTTCTCTAGTTTAAAAATTTCTTTTTACAATTTTGAATGTCTCTTTTAGAGAATAACTCTTTTCTCTAGTTTCCCAAATTAAAAAGAAAATTCTTTGATCGTATTTATAATGCATCAAGCTAATGAAATAGAATCAACACTACAAGAAAAAATGGTTTTAACGAGGGTTTATTTTTACATTATCTAGGGTTAAAACCTCCATTAAGTCATTTACCCAGGGTTGTAGTTTCCCCCGCTAAACCATCTCTGGGGAATGTGTTCCCCAGGGTTTTTTTAAACCTCAGGAAAAACCTTTCAAAATACCATGGGTTTCAAAATCTCCGTAAAATACCATGGGTTTCAAAACCTCCGTAAAATACCATGGGTTTCAAAACCTCTGTAAAATACCATGGGTTTCAAAACCTCCGTAAAATACCATGGGTTTCAAAACCTCCGTAAAATACCATGGGTTTCAAAACCTCCGTAAAATACCATGGGTTTCAAAACCTCCGTAAAATACAATAGGTTTCAAAACCCCCGTAAAATACCATGGGTTTCAAAACGTCCATAAAATGTTTTAGAACCTCCTTAAAAAATACCATAGGTTTCAAAATTATGAAATTTGTTTTTTTTATTCATTTACCTGGACAAAGAATCTTTAACAATTTAAACTAGCTTTGCTGAAAAAAAAAAAAAAAGAGGTTACACATATGGTGGGACTACCCAAGTTAGCTAGCTGGCTCAGCACAATAGATCTTAGCCTTTTATGCACATCCAAAGTAAATAAATCTCAACTTTGTATCAATTTAATGACTTATAACCATGACATATCATGTACATAACCAACACATCTGACAGTACCTATGGAAAATGTGGTCATAAATCTATAACCATTTGAAATTGATGAAATTTCTTGACCGGTTAGGATTTGGACTCAAACTTAATCAAAATCAAGGTGCACGGCATGAAGAATATTAACCATATAGAACGCTCCAAATCTAATGTTTGGAGAAAAAAAATGTGGCTTAAAGACAACATTAATAAAGTAGTTTTTCATCACACCACACAAACATTAATTAGTTTTTCATCCATTCTTAATCATTTTCATACACTACTCAAAAGAAAGATCCAAAAACCTTGTCAAAACTAGCCAACACAAAAACAAGGAAAACACCTAAACATAACACTACCAAGCTTTCAAATCCAACAAAAAAAACTAAAAAAGACTATAAATCAACATCAAACACATCAACGGATCAAGACACCAATTAAAAAAAAAACAAGTTAAAGCAAAATAAGAAGTAACCCAGCAAAATTTTCATTTTTTTCCACAAAATTTAAACTCATTAATACCAGTTTAAACTCATTAATGAACAAGATAAAACCAATATATGACTGCAGAATCGGTTTCGATCACGTTCTAATCCCACATGAATTCTTTATTTGTTGAATGAGTGTGTTTGGTGCATTATTATTATGGTTTTGGTTTTGCCTTCCTAATTTTTTGGCACACTTCCTTGATCAGACACCTACAATATAAACATATATCACAATTAGAAATGTAAATCTGAAAAATAAAACAAGTTATTTGAATTTTTTAAACATTACCGATGAACGATTGAACATAGTCAACTCAGGAGGCAATTGACCTTGATAACTTTGAAAGAAAAAATTCATCATTATCTCAAATCTTTTTTCATGTTCTTCATATCTTTTTTCACGTTCTTCATATCTTTTATTTTGTTCATCCAATTGTGACTTTAATGCAATAACCTATATTAAAACACAATTTATCATGAAAAAGAGTGAGAAAACCATACACATTAAAAAATTGCTACATAAGAAAATGCATGTTCAAAAACCTGATTCTCCAATTCTCTATAAGTAGTTGAAGACATCCCAGTGCGAGAATTTCTAGTATATCCAAACACATGAGAAGGGCAAGGTCCCAATCCCATCCCTCGAACACGACCACAATGTTCTTCACTTCCAAAGGCATGAGCTAGTGAATCATCAATTGATATATCATGTGAGAGGGAAGATGTATTTGACTCATATGCTTTAATCTTTTCCTACAAATAATGAAAAAAGTTATAAATGAAGCTCACATCCAATTTGGTTGAGTTTTCATCTTTACAAAAATGATACTTACCCCAATCTCTCTTGCCCCATCATTCACAAATTCTCCGTTAGCATGTTTATGTGTTGTTACCCATACTTCTCCCCTACTAACTTTGCGACCAAGCTCTTTCTCCTATAAAATGTAATAAAAGTATATGAATCATGATATATGATATAATAAAAATTATAGGAGAATCAAGTTACCATCTCATCTTTCTTCCGTGCAATGCTCTTGGATCCACCAGTATGAGGAACTGTTTGCTTCTTTCTATTATCCTTGTTCTTTTTGGCAATTTCCTAAGCATACATGTAGTAAAAGAACTAAATATAAATAAATCAACACTTTAAAGAATAAAGTAGTTTTTATTACCTTTGTCCTTGAATTTAAACGGTAGTCAACAAAAGAAGCCCAATGGTCTTTATTCATTACTTCTGGACACATTGCAATAATTTCATCTCTATTGTGTGTTCCATCATTTCTTTGTTGCCATAGTTGTTGCCTATACTCAGTCCACTTTTTGTTAAGTGATTTGAAGATATATCTTACATGAGCATCAGATTCAACTTCAAACTTGGCCTTCAAAATTATTACACAAGTAAATTTAAGATAATTTCAATATAATATCAATTAAAACACAGAAAAATCTAAAAATAATTACTTGAATGGTTTTCTTAAGTATATCTTCTTTGTAATCTTTGGGAATCTTCCTTCAACTTTGATAGCTAATAGGAAATGCATTAACATTTCTTGCAACATGACCTAAAAACCTATTCAACAATGCTCCACTGTCATCAACTGGTTGGTTCTCGTTATTCCAGTTAACAAGAATCCTCTCACCAACAGATAAAAACCAGACATCATTTGCTGTTAATTGTTTTCTAACCTTTTTGCCTTCACTATCTGTCAAAATTATTGTTAGTTTAAGAGGACGGACATAAAAAACAAATACAATGTGAGTTTGCAATGTATTGATTCAAGCTTACCAATGACATCAACAAGCCATGATCTTTTACGTGATACATGCTTTGATTGTTCAGTTTGCATCTCAATACCCACATTTTCTTCCCTTTCTTCATCAGATTGTAACCTTGGTGTAGGTTCAGATGTAGATTCATGGACAGATTCATTTGTATTATCAAATTGAAATTCAGGTGCAGAATTGTTCTTAGTAATAGAAATCAACCTATGAGGTGCATGTGGGGGAGGAGGCTTCTTCTTATTATTCTCTATAGGATGAGAATTCACATGAGGTGCTGCATAATAATTAAATGAATACATGTGAAAAATAATATATTTTTAAAGAGAATGCCAAATTAAAATATAAGTACAAACATCTCACTAAATGGAAGTTGTGTATGAACTTACTTGAGTTATTAAGGGCTGCAAGTTGGTCAAAAGTGTTATTGAGAGTATCATGTTATGTTGCTCTAGTCTTCTTGATGGACAATTTCTTCATCTTCAGGTATTCTTGAAATAATAACATTAATACAAGTCAAAATAGAAATTCAATAAATCATAATATAATGCATGTATAAACAATAATGTATAAGTAATAAGGATGATAATTTAAACAAAAATAATATACAAGTGTTCAATTAAAAATAGGACCTTGCTAACGATATACTCCCTTCTCCATTGACAAATAAAGTTTCAAAATTGTTTTGTACAAATGCTTCACATTCATGAAAAGTGACATCATTATCTTCTCCCATGTCATATAAGTCTCGTGGCTTTAGATGCACAGGAATGCTCCAATCTTTAGCTAATTCATCCACTACATAATAAACATTTGTGCTTCTTTAGCTTGGATGTATGGTTCATCATCATCATTATCACCAATGTGTATCAAACGTGCAAAGTTTACTAGTGTAAATCCAAGATCATCTGTCATAATCCCTCTAGAAGTAGTTGTATTAGCCCACATACATTTGAACAAAGTAACAGAAAATCGACCATTATAGTTTATCTCAATTATGTCTACCAATTTTCCATAATAAGGCACACCCCCAAATTGCATTTGATTGTCGATGCTACTTGCATAACTCCTTGTCCCAAAAGTACCAAATATCCCACTGTTTTGTGTTTTAAGTCCTTCATCTCTCTCCAATGTACGGAACTTGAAGCCATTTACATTGTAAGCATTGTAACGTTTTGCACAATCAATTGGCCCCATAGCTAAGAACTTTAAATCATCTGAGTGAGGTCCATTCAACTCATTTCTAATCTAAAAAAGAGGAAAATATGATCAAAACAATTCTATATATTCAATATAATCAAAAGTCAACAATATAAATTATGCATACACGACGAGAAAACCATTCTGCAAATTCTCTATGAACCCTCTTATCTATCACAGAGGATGACCGTGTACGACTTCTTAATTGTCTTCGTATAATGTCTCTAAATTCTCTAAATTAAATAAATAATAATTACATGGTTAGTGTTCAATTGCAGATGAATCATAATAAGTTATAAAGTCAAAGTACTTACTGAAGGAAAGGGTCAACTTGGGCACAATTAGTCAATATATGACGATGTGCTTGTAACTTTTCCTTTGCTGATAAAGAGAAGTAAGTAAAAGACCCAATTGGTTTTCCAACAGGTGGAAACAAAGTGCTTGCACTAGATGATATAGTGTCTGGTTCATCATCAACACGCCTTATTCGATTAAATACAGTCTCAATTTCATTTAAATATCTTGAACAAAAGGTTAAAGACTCTTCAGCCATGTAGCCTTCAGCTATTGAGCCTTCTGGTTGTGCCTTGTTACGCACATAAGATTTCAACTTTCCTAAATATCTCTCAATGGGATACATCCATCTATACTGGACAGGTCCTCCAAGCTTGGCATCTTCCACCAAATGCACAATCAAATGAACCATGACTTTAAAAAATGCAGGAGGAAATAATATCTCCATGTGACATAATGTGAGAACAACTCTATTTTGCAGTTGGTTAAGTTCATCCACTTTTAAAACTTTACTGCATAAGTTTCTAAAAAATGAACACAAATCAATCAAAACATAGCACACTTCCTTAGGGAGTGTCTTTCTCATTGCTAAAGGTAGAAGTTGCTCCATCAAAACATGTGAATCATGACTTTTCAATCCTCCAAGCTTACATTGTTTGACATCAACACATCTACTAATGTTACTTGAGTAGCCATCTGGAACAGTGATGTTCTTTAGTGTTGTCAGAAATGTATGCTTATTTTCTTTTGTCAATGTATATATAGCAGGAAGATATTTATTATTTTCATCAGGCCAAAGATCAGGTCTGACACCCCAATCTTTTAAGTCCTTTCGTGCCTTTAGGTTATCTTTTGATTTTTTTCCTTGGTTCAATAATGTATACACCACATTATCACATACATTTTTTTCAATGTGCATAACATCTAGATTATGGTGCAATAAATTGTTTACCCAATAAGGAAGTTCAAAAAATATACTTTTTTTTCGCCATTGTAGAGGGCCATCAATAGCTTGGTGATCTCTGCGTTGTCTTTTCCCCAGTTCCTCAACTTCTGGTTCTTTCCCAAATATGATATTGACATTCTCAACTTGTCTTAAGACATCTGTTCCTGATATTGTCAAAGGAGGATTTCTATTTTCCACACTTCCATCAAAATGAATGCGGCTAATCTGAATTTGTGTCTTGCATTTAACCAACGTCGATGATTCATGAAACAAAATTTACCCTGAATCTTCTTAGGAGTAGTGTCAAAATTACACCTAAGGCAAGCCAACCCAGTATGTGTATTCCACCCAGATAAGGTTCCAAGACCAGGAAAATCACTAATGGTCCACAATATAGCTGCATGCATATTAAACACTTCATTGCTATATGAATCAAAAGTTTTAAGTCCATTGTTCCATAGCTCTTTTAATTCTTCAATTAATGGCCTTAAGTATACATCAATATCATTTCCTGGTGCTCTTTTACCGGGAATGATCATGGAAAGAATGAATGAACTCTGCTTCATACACATCCAAGGAGGAAGATTGTAGGGTATGAGTACAATAGGCCAAGTACTATGACTTGTACTCAAATCACCGAATGGATTGAATCCATCAGCAGCCAAACCAAGTCTAACATTTCGAGCATCTGAAGCAAATTGAGGATTCATTAGATCAAAGTTCTTCCATGCTTCAGAATCCCTCGGATGCCTTAGTATGCCTTCATTTGTACTTCCTGATGCATGCCATTGCATATGCTCGACTATTTTAGAAGACATAAACATTCGTTGTAAGCGTGGCTTCAATGGAAAATATCTTAAAACTTTAGCAGGAACTTTCTTTTGCTTTTTCATAGTACCATCAATAGTCTTGTTCTTCTTTCTTCTTTTCCATCTAGATTCATTACATTTCTTACAGACTTCTTTGTCTTTGTCTTCTCCGTAGTACAACATGCAATCATTTGGGCAAGCATCAATTTTGGTGTAATGAAGGCCAAGCTTATTAATGATTTTCTTAGCTTCATAGAAGGAACATGGAATTTTAGCATAATCAAAGGCATCTGCTAACAACTCCAATATCATTGACATTGTTTTGTCAGTCATTCTACATAGACATTTGATGTGGTACAATTTGAGCAAGAAAGAAAGTTTAGAATACTTGCCACATCCTTCATACAAACTTTGTTGCCCATCATGCATAAACTTCAGATACTCAGCAATTTCATCAGGCATCATTTCGCTTGATCTAGGACGCATATCCTCATCATCCTCCACGTTATCATCATAGAAAAAATTTCCGAATGCGTCATTAACCATGACACGTATGGGATCATTACCAGAAACTTTATGCTCATTTGATTGGAAAACTGGAGGTGTTTCAGTCGTATTTTGTACAAAACTTGTCTCGCCATGTAGAAGCCAAAATGTATAACCTTTTGGAAAAGGATGAAGAATCAAGTGCTCATGTGTTGCTTCTCGAGTTTGCCATTTTTTAAGATTGCATTTCGGACATGGGCAAATTATCTTACCCTCAACGCTCTTATTAGCAAATGCAAAGTCCAAAAATCTATTCAATCCATCCATGTACTAACATGTATTTCGAGGCATGTTAATCCAAGACTTATCCATATCTAAATGGAATTGTTTGATAAAAATAAAGCAAACCTAGCATGAAAGTTTAAAAAACAAACATGTGTCAACAAGAGTATTAAAATGCGTAAAAGAATAGAAGTGAAATAAGTGTATAAAGTAAAATGCAACAAGAGTGAATAAGATAGAGTAATTAATCACTATACTTTTCAGATACATTAAGAAAATAACAAAATAAAAAAGAATATGATTGAAAATGTATAATGATTGAACTGATATACCTGATCCAGGTGTGGTATGAATGTCGTTTAGCAAAGAAAAGAATATGGCACCGAATTTTGGTCCTGAAACAATGACATAGTAAAAGATTAAAGAAGCTTAGGAGAAATATCTAAAACATTAATAAGACAATCTGAATCCAGTGGAAAGAAAGGGAGATTAAGGCAATGCTGGTTGGGATATGGCGGCTTTACATGTGGCAGGTTGTGGATGTTACAGTGATTGTGCACATGGTGGGTCACACCATGCTTTGTGACCATCTACTGTTTCTTAGTCATACACCTAATATTGTTTCTTAGTCATACACCTAATATAATGAAGCTAACAAGTGGGGTCAAACATAAACCTTTGGAGCCATATGGTCTGGTCCATGCCACACATCGAGACACATCTATTTCCATTAGTGTATCATGATGACGATATTTTCTCTAATTTTTTATGAAGGTCTATATCATAGAAAGACTTTTGTTTATTTGGTTGGAAAAAATGAGAAAATAAAAAAATAATATGCTAAAATTAGATTATTTTAATGTAACAATAATAAGTGAATAGATGAAAAATTCTAATGTGTTCGATTCGAAATGCTAAGACTTATAATTCTCAAAGATTAAGATAAGATTTCTCCTGTGTCCAAGGCCAGATTTGACACAAAATTCAAAATTTACTCTGAAAACTAAAATTTAATGGTCTGAACCCAGTCACACAACATCAATTGGAGGTGCAAGCACTCAAAGCAAGAGGGAGAAAAAAAACTAATAATGGATTGAACTTTAAACATCCAAGTTCAGATAGAGCTATAACTTCATCATTTTCTACATGTCTAACCCAATTATATACTCTGAGGTGAACCAAATCAGAATTTAGAAGTAACATGTATGTTGTCACGTGGAACAGAGTAAAGACCAATGTATGTTTAAAGAAATACAAAATAAATGGAATTTTTAATAGAGCAGATAATAACAAATACAATATCAAATCTAAAAGAAAATCAGTGACAGTAGGCTAAAGCAGACAATTCATATTATTTCTATTATACCCTTCACAAAAATTAAAACAATCAAAATGAAAATCTCATTTCCATGACTACATTCCGGCATAATTTTACACTGAAAAACAAGAAAAAGAAAAGCATCACCTGAATTCATACCTAGTAAATCTCACATTGCTGAAACGAAACAGTGCTTCAAATCCTCCCAAAAAGTTCAATACTATGGCGAAAGCGCAAGACCATTCAGCGATGAACCACTCCTGGTTAAAATTTACAACATTCAACACATTATGGAAAATATGAACCCTGGACTCCAGACAACACGCAGCAATTAAGAGATCTATCTGAAACCCACAAAATAACCAAATTTCATCCAAAATCCAGAGCCCAACATGCTTGATGTTAAATGAAGAAGTGCTGAAAAGCAAGTGACAGAAATCTCAAGCCTTAGAAACCACTAGTGGATGATGCAGTTTCGGATCTGGGTCCAGAAATCGATGGTGATGACGGTGGTGTTGCTTTCGCCGGAGGAAGAAAAAACAAATTACCGTGGTGAAGCAGCAGAAGCAGGTCCGTGGTGGAGCAGCAGAAGCAGATCCGATGGAGGAGGAGAAACTGTCCGTCGTGGATGAGAAACAGGTCCGGTGGAGGAGAAGCTCAATAGTGAGGAAAAGAAGTATCGTGGAAGATGGAAGAGGAGAATGAGGTTTTTAGTCAAAAGTTGAAAAAGTGAGTATTTTTCCTGAGGTTTGAAAATACATTTTTGGAAAAGTTAAAAATAAATAAATTCTTTTTTTATTAAAAATATTTATATAAAATAAATAAAAAATAATTAATTTTAATTAAATAAATATTTAAAATTAAGAATATTTTAAAAAAAATTTATATGTTTAAACTTACACTTTCAAAAACTTTAAAAATTTAGTTATCATATATATTAAAATTATTTTTTAAATTATTTTTTTTTTAAAAATTAATTTTATTTATTTATTGAAATTTGAGAAAATTTAAAATATTTTATTGATGTTTTACAATAAACATTTCAAACTTAATGAAAATTAAAAAAATTCTATTATTTTGATGATATTTTAGAATAAATTAATGGAACTTAACAAAGGTTAAAAAACCTCAACTATTTTGCAGAGGTTTTAAAGTAAACCTTTGAAAATTAACTAAGGTTAAAAAACCTCCGTTATTTTGCGGAGGTTTTGAAATAAACCTATGGAAATTAATGAAGGTTAAAAAAACCTCAGTTATTTTGCGGAGATTTTAAAATAAACCTTTGGAAATTAATGAAGGTTAAAAAAACCTCCGTCATTTTGCCAAGGTTTTATAATAAACCTTTGGAATTTAAATAAGGTTAAAAAACCTCCGTTATTTTGTTGAGGTTTTAGAAAAAAACCTCCATTAATTAAATCAATTCCTAAGGTTATGTTAACCTCCGCTAAATAACCTCCACTAAAACCTTTTTTTCTTGTAGTGCAAAGTCACTAACTTCTTTTAGTATCAGGTTGATTTTTCATCACCATTATCATCATTTTTTTATATTATTTTTATAAAAAAAATCTCTTTAATATTAGTATCTTCAAGAGTGAGTCATAGTATATCCCAAATTTTATTAACAGTTTTATAATTTGAGGTTATAGAAAATTCATTAAAAGTTAGAGCAAGAATAAGAATAATAATAAGAGTAAGTTTTAAGTCAAGTTCAACATCTATGAGAATAGAAATTCCATCATCCCCGTAAGACAAATAAATGTATTAAAAAAAAATCTCTCAAATTTATATCTTTCACCATTAGGAGTTGAAGCATGATGAATAAAGTCACCCTTTAAAAAATGTTTTTAGATGTCATTATTCATTTGAAGTAATCAAGTTTGATCTAAGAGTCAAACTTCAATATCATTTGTTAGTGTAGTAATATCAATAACTTAAGAGGAGGAAGTGAGTTTAGTTATAAAATCGTTTTTACTCTCTAAACTTTAATAGTGAAGAATGAATTCCCAAAAAGGTTATTAAAAAAAAATCATTGACATTTTATATTGGTTTGGTTAACCTCACCTACATTCAATCATCAAGCCACACACTAATATGACCAAAATGAGAAAAGAGGATGGAGAAAAGCTTAGCCAAGGCACCACTCAATATTGATCCTTTAAACTCTAAAAGTCCACCCTTTATTTTTATTTTTTGAAGTTTAATTTAAGTTTAACTCACAACAAAGATCCAAACCTTATTATTATTTGTTTTTATTCTAGTTGAAAATAAATTGGACTTTATTTTATATTTACACTACGGTCTAAATTGGTGTTGTTCTTGTTAGAAAGATAGTTGATTCAAGAGGGTTGGTAAATTGATTTTTTCATAAATTTTTAATAAAATTGGTTTAGAATAAAGTTCTATAAAATTCAACCCATTAAAGTATTTGCAGATGATGATCAATTAACCAATTAAAATTTTAATTGAATTATAAAAACTCTCAAAATCAATAAGTTGAATTTTATTGTCAAAATAACAATCAGTTAAATTTTCAATAACCCACTAATCAAAGCAAGATTACAATATATAGAATTGAAATGAGAGATAACAACAAGAATGACACAACAATTTTTATATTGGTTCACTCTTCCTAAAGAGCTATATCTAGTTTCCAAATCATGCTAGTTGAGATTTCACTAAATCCAAGTGTCTTGTAAACTAAAACAATAAAGAAAATACCTCTTAAACCCTACAAGAGTGTTTTCCAGTCACACAATACAAAACATGGTGTAGAAAATAGACACCTTACCTAATTTCTCACAAAAATACATGAGAGTTTCAACAATAAAAAGAATACACATGAGTTTTACAACAAAAACTTCTAGGTTATGAAGAAACTCAAAAAGAAAACTTTATTTTAATCTATTGATTTTACTAGAAGAGAAAACAATGAACTAAATCAAGTTTTCAATATATTAAAACTCCATCTTTTGAAAACTAATGAGTTTCAAGTTTATGAGAACAATTTATAATTGATAGAAAAACTTTTTCTGAACTTTTGAAAATCTTAAGTGATTTTAACCCATTGATTCAATAAATCAACTAGTTAAAATATTCACTTCAATCTTAAAAATTTCGGCTAATAACATTTTAATAAATTAAAAAAATAACAATTCAATCCATCAAAATTCTCTTAACATTATCAATAAGTTCTAAATAGTTTAAAAACAACTTTTGAAGTTTTCTTAGATCAATTAAGTTTGGAAAGAAATGCATATGAACCAATTACATTGAAATCCAATCTATACACGAGTTAAGACAATCATAATCTTTATTCTTCATGATGTGAGCATCTTCAATCTGCATGAGAGTATAAAAACATCAAATATATCTAAGGCACAATCTTCAATTTCTAGAGTTCATATATATATATATAAACATTGATTTATTAATTAAAGCTTAATCCTAGAATATATATAATTATCACATTTAACTTATTTTATACACTTATATTAAGACATCTAAAAGTGCAGGTTCTTGCATTTAACTATGGCGAGTACATTATTGTTATTAAAACATGTACATATACACATATAAATATATAAACAAAATATAGTTTGATTTAATAATACTTTAAAACCTATCAACAAAAAGGAAAAAATTACATGAAATGAACTATCTAAGATTTTTTCTTGGCTAATAAACAAAATCCGAACACAAAAAAATTAATTACATTGTATCAAACCATATAAAAAATAGAAAAATAGTTATTATAAAAATAATCATGATCATTATATTATATCAAAACTTTGAAACAATCATCATATAAAAAATCACCTGATGATGTCATTTTAGCATCTAAGTACTTAATATCTTTAGCATAATAGATGAATCGTGACTTAAAAAAAAATCATCAAAAGGATTTCAATTGACATTTATGGTAACAAATAAAATGAGGAAATATAAGAAAAAAATATGAAAGAAAAATCAAATAAAAAAATTTATTATGAGAAAATACTAGTAATAATAACAGCTCTAACATTGGTAACATAAGTTAAAGCCAACCCAAAACATTCTAGAAATTTATAAATAATTAAAGTCAAACTAAAGCTTTTATAGTGTTGGTATTAAGGAGTTAGGAGATATACAAAGAACTCAACCTCAAATGTAAAATGTTGAATTAGATGTTACTATAAATAAGAATGACCAATATATCTCATGAGAAGAGGCTACTTACTTGTTTCCTTTTTTTCCTTTTTCTTTTTCTTCTTCAACATATTTTAAATGTCAAATTCATAATTATTACTTTTAATATAATAATAAATATATCTCTAACTCATTTATTTGCACCTCCCCTCATCTTTTATTTATTTTCAATCTACGTTGATTATGTCATTCCCCATCCTTTGTATATATTTTCAACTCCATATTTTGCATCTTATGTTTTTTCTTGGTTTTTAGTCTAAATTAGTGATTTTAATCCATATCATCATTTTTATCTTTGTTGGTATTAAATTTTAAGGTAATGTGAATTGAAGTTAAGATACTAATATACCACTTTCGACCTAAATACGACATTCCACAATGCAATACTTGGATAAAACTTGTTAAATTTTTTCAACATATCTTTGTCCTCCTCAATACCATACATATATGATTACAACAAAATTTGATGTACTCAATTTTATTTTTTAGGTAGAACGGTCATATTCGAGTTGTCGATTGAAGATGTTAAGATTTTGTGTAGAATGATCATATCCGAGATGTCGATTAACAATCTTTTTTTATATTATACATTATTATAAAATGTATAAAAAAAAAAGTATAATCAAAATAAATATTATATCTCCTTATCAAAATATTATCACTTTCGAATAAAAACAAATATTTATAAAGTTAAGAGTAATTAGAAATAATTAATTTACTTGAAAATATAAAATCAATGGTCAACGAATCATAAGATAGGTGTTTTTGAGCTCATAGGAAATTGTAGTCAGCACTTTGGTCTAAACTCAAAAGTTTAAATAATCTTAAACCAACATCATCATCCTTTTATTCATTATGTTATGACTAATATATTTATAAGTCCTAATTAGTTATTAATTATCTTCTAACTCTTAACTAACATCATTTAATTTTTAAAATTCTCCTAAGTAATTTCAAGTACTACAAAAAAATATAACACTCACTAGTTATCTTTAATATATTTTATATTCTAAATATTAATTAATATTATTTAATCATTAAAATTTTCCTCAACTGAACAAGTATCACACAAAAAGATTTTTTTTAATCGTTTTTATTTTTATTAAGATTCTTATATTAATGATTAACATACTCTATAATAGATCTTTTAAATAAATTATATTCATATATAACTACATATATTAATAAGAAAGTATTTACACATATTTACATTTATATATAGGATGAATTTGAAAATTTAACATAGTTCTATCCGGTGATTTCTATAGGACTTTTTGAATACCGATTACTGTATTTCACTTATAATATCAATGGGTACACGACCAATTTGGTCATTAAATATACGAGGTAATATTAATTTAGTTGTTAAAATAAAAAAATTAATTAGTTGTTAAAATAAAAAATTAATTTAGTTCCTAAATATACAAAATATTCAATTTATTTTAATAGTATAATTTAATAATAAAATAGTTTACAATTCAGTATTAAATTGGTTCTTAAAAATATATTTTAATAACAAAATAACATCACAAACTTATTTATAAGATTTTTTTTTCACATATTCGAATATTAAAATAAATATTTTGTACTAAATTAAGATCGCCTCATATATTTAACAACCAAATCAATCATTTATATAAAATTGGCATCCAAAGGACTAAAAACACCAATTTAGTTTTATAGGATCAATAGTTCAATTTTAGTTTAAAAATATTTGTATTACACGAAAAAACAAATACGCCAAAAGATACGTTGACGAGAAGAAACATTAAATAGCAAATTTTATTCTTTATAAGATTAATAAGTCGTAATAGGAAAGGTAGCAAGATTTCAATACTTCCCTTTTGGTGTTTGAAAATTGAATGCAAAATTCCAATAAATATTAATAAAAAATATCCTTGTAGAGAAATTTTAAAAATAAGAAACTTTTGAAGGAGAAGGAAGTATATTGGTTGTATCACAAGGAGATAAATAATAAAATAATAATAATAGTAATAATGATATAGTTATGATGATTAAGATAAAAAAGATTGATTTAAAATATATGATATAGATGATAAAAAGATGAATACTGAAAATAGGTAAATAATGAATAGAATGATTTTATACGAGATAATAGATAAATGAAAAATATATGTTATTATTGAAGTTGAAAAGTATATAATAGGGTGTAAAGAAGAATGTAGGTTAGGAAGAAAGGGGTGAAAGGATAAACCGCAATTGAAGTGTAAAAAACCGTAGGAGAAGAAACCTGAGAGAAGCGCATATCCAAAGGCAACCCGCCATTTAAAATCCCTGGCTCAAACATATCACAAACACAAAACACAAACCCTTGCCGTTCCACCTTTGTTTTTGGTCTTCCCTCGCTTTCTTCACTCGTGTTCTCTCTACACACCACACCACACTTGCACACTTGCTGAATTTGTGAAACCTTGAATTCCTCTCTTGTTGAATTCTTAATCTCTACAACACAGAGAGAGATGGCGAACGATCCCAGACAGAACGAAGCCCAAGTGGCGTTAATTCTGGGTCCGGATTCAACTCATCTGGAATCCCTAATTTCACAGTTAATGTGTACCTCCAACGAGCAGCGCTCTCAGGCGGAGTCTCTCTTCAACCTCTGCAAGCAGGCCCGTCCGGAATCCCTCCTCCTCGCCCTGGCCCACCTCCTCCACACCGCCCCCAACCCGGAGACCCGCACCATGTCCGCTATCCTCCTCCGCCGCCACCTCACGCGCCACCACGACTCCTTCCTCTGGCCTCTCCTCTCCCCCGCCGCCCGCTCCTCCCTCCACTCCCTTCTCCTCTCCTCCCTCCAACAAGAGCCCGTCAAATCCATTGCCAAGAAGCTCTGCGACACCGTCTCCGAGCTCGCCGCCGCAATTCTCCCCGAAGACCCCGCCGCCTGGCCCAACCTCCTCCCCCTCCTCTTCCAGTGGGTCACCTCCCCCGAACCCAGGCTTCAGGAAGTCGCGCTCCTCATATTCGCCCAATTAGCACACTACATCGGTCAAACCCTACTCCCTCAATTGTCCACTCTCCACTCCGTCTTCCTCCGCTGCCTCCACTCCTCCACCCCATCCGACGTCCGTATCGCCTCCCTCGCCGCCTCCATCAACTTCATCCAGTGCCTCACCAGTTCCGCTGACCGCGACCGCTTCCAGGACCTCCTCCCTCTCATGATGCAGACGCTCACCGAGGCACTGAACTCCGGCCAGGAGGCCGTTGCGCAAGAGGCGCTCGAGCTTCTTATCGAGCTCGCCGGTACCGAGCCGAGGTTCCTCCGCCGCCAGATTGTCGACGTCGTGGGCGCCATGCTGCAGGTCGCGGAAGCTGAGGCCTTGGAGGAAGGGACGCGGCACTTGGCGATTGAGTTTGTTGTCACTCTTGCCGAGGCCAGGGAACGCGCCCCTGGGATGATGAGGAAGTTGCCGCAATTTGTGAGGAAGCTTTTTGGCGTGTTGCTGAATTTGTTGCTGGATATTGAGGATGCTCCTGCGTGGCACGCTGCAGTGGACGAGGAAGAGGATGCGGGTGAGACCAGTAACTATGGGTTTGGACAGGAGTGTTTGGATAGGCTTTCGATTTCTCTTGGCGGGAACACCATTGTGCCTGTTGCTTCTGAGTTGTTGCCCACTTACTTGTCTGCTCCTGAGTGGGAAAAACACCATGCTGCACTCATTGCGCTTGCGCAGATTGCGGAGGGTTGTTCGAAGGTATCTCCACATGCTTTTGGTTTTTTTTGCTGTTACCAGGTCCTTGTGATTGTGTTTTTGGTGTTTTCTTACTTTTATGTCTGGACCTGTGTTTTTTATGCTGTGTGATGAATATTCATAGATATCAGTAGAAAAGATTCCTTAATGTGGGCGCTTGTCTCTTAAATTGTGATATTAGATGGTGTATGTAGGTGAGGATAGAAGGTAATGTGCTTGCTCTGCTGGCCGTTCATAATTGATCTTTTTATTTATTAGGTCTGGTGCAACTATGTTTGTTCTCATGCTTTTATGTTGTGCTTTTGTGTTTAAACTTTTGTGTATACTAGTATTTGATGATTCGTGTAGGTATGCGATTCAACACTTTTTTCTTTGTTATTATTATAAGACTTCCTTTTGATGGGAATCTGAAATGCAGCATATGATACTTTGAACATGTTATGAGGTATTCTGTAAATGCCTTTGTTTTTTATGCATTGTGTGTATGAATGTTCAATATTAGCTGAAAAAAATATATTTTCTGTGTAACTAAGATTGTGATATTTGATGGTGCAGGTGATGATAAAGAATCTCGAACAGGTATTGTCGATGATTTTAAATTCATTTTGTCATCCCCATCCTCGAGTGCGATGGGCAGCTATAAATGCAATTGGGCAGTTGTCCACGGATTTGGGGCCAGATTTGCAGGTTAAATTTCATCACTTAGTGCTGCCGGCTTTGGCTGGTGCTATGGATGATTTTCAAAATCCAAGAGTGCAGGTTTGTTATTGTGCTTTTTGTCTGGATTAGATAAATTGTTCGCAGTTGTAATAAATCAAGTGATGCTCTCCTTTCTCTATTTTTTTTTCTTAAAATGTACTTTTGTTTTGTGCCGCCATTGCATATTCTCATTCATATTATGCTATAAGATGGACTCAACAAAATAGCTTTACTGTATGCTATTTTGTGTTCTTTCTTTTGTCCTCGAATATGTATATATCCTGCTGGAGATAATATGCATTTCTGTCCACCAATGAAATGGTCGATTTTGGTTTTGCATGACCAAAGCAATCTCATGTAGTTGTCATCTTGTGTTACCTCAGGTATTTTATTGCTTATAGGTTCCGGTCATCACATATAAGTGCAAAATTAGTAATTACTGTCATTAGTATGCTCAGTTATCTCAAGGCTTTCTGCAGAGGCTTTTCACAATCTTAACGACCATTTACATTTAAGAAAGTTAAATGGCCAGGGTGAATTTTCTGGGTTATGCAGTTTTAACATCTTCAGTTTTCTGTCATTATTATTTATCATCAGTTGCATATGGCTCATATGAGTAGCTACTTTGAAATATCACAGTTCTTCTACCCCAAAAGTTTCTTCATAGTTAATGGGTCTGCCGTTTACTGCCACTATTTTCAACATGTCTGTGTAAATATGAATCTTAAGTTTCTTGATATTTGATAATTTGTTTAATTTAGATTCTGAAATTCATTAATCTTATCCATCACTTTTTTATTTGTATGTTGCAGGCACATGCTGCTTCTGCTGTGCTAAATTTCACTGAGAATTGTACCCCTGATATTCTAACGCCTTACTTAGAAGGGATTGTGAGCAAACTTTTGGTACTCTTGCAGGTATTGACTTATTTTGATATCTAGCTAGCAAAAAAATTGTACATTATTTGGATTTAGATAACATCATCTATGATGTTTTCCTTGTTTGGACTTCGTGGTTTGAAACAGATACCACACTATGGATTCTCCTTGGTTTCTTTTTTTGTAGTCTTTGCTATGGACTTGGATATTATGGGATGTCTAAGCCTTATATTGGGTAGTACGAGATTCTTGGTGGAGTATTAAGTGTTTGGTTTTTGCCTGAGCTTTTAATAATGGGTTCCCCCAAGTACCTGGGTGCTTACCAATTGGTATCATAGTTAGGTTATTGCTGTCTTGGAAAGGACTACCCACTGAAGATTCTAACAACGAGAAAGTTGAGTGAATTGTCACCAAGAGAGGAAAGTGTCATAGAGTGTGAGCTATTGGAACATCAGCTTTTAGGGTTGGGTGTTGTATTGGGAATTGGATAGTAAGGAGTGTCTAAGTCTCTCATATGCTCGATGAAGTATTTGTCCTAGTGCAATTTTAGTATAGTTTTTTAACTGGAGTGATTTGTTGCTTTTATCTTTTCCTAAAATTGAGCTAAACCAATCTTGCACTTAAGTTTGTTTATTATTTTGTTCCTTAATTGTATGTATCTTACAGATATTTTTTTTGACCCATTGTGTGAAGTGCTTTATAATAAATAATAAATAATAAATATTTCACATGCATGTTTGATAGTTGATGCCTTTGGGATTGTTGGTTTACAAATATATGATCATCTTTTCTTTCAATTGCCTGGGTTCTAGAATGGCAAGCAAATGGTTCAAGAAGGGGCTTTGACAGCTTTGGCATCAGTTGCAGATTCTTCACAGGTGCTTTATGTAGCCAATATTCTCCATTGCAATAACAATGCTTTTAAGTTTTATATTTAATACATAAGAATGTTGTGATAACAGGAGCAATTTCAGAAGTATTATGATGCTGTGATGCCATACTTAAAAGCTATTCTTGTTAATGCAAATGATAAATCTAATCGAATGCTTCGAGCCAAAGCTATGGAGTGCATTAGTTTGGTAGGGATGGCTGTTGGAAAGGAGAAGTTCAGGGATGATGCCAAACAGGTGAATTTTAACTTAGTCCAGATATGTCTCTTTTAAATTCATATTATTGGTGAAAGCAGTAATTTATATATTATTTCCTTGAATCATTGTTCACTTTCAGTGTGCTAATATATAGTTTCGTTCTTCCTTTACAAGGTCATGGATGTCTTGATGTCACTGCAACAGTCTCAACTGGATCCTGATGATCCAACTGCTAGTTACATGTTACAAGTACGGTCTTTTTTCCAGTTGTTTCCATTAACTTAGCTATAATTTGTTCTTATCTTCTAGTTAAAATTCTTATAAATCTCTAGTTTTCACTTGGCTTCCATGTGTTCAGGCATGGGCACGGCTTTGCAAGTGCCTTGGGCAGGATTTTCTCCCATATATGGGTTTTGTGATGCCTCCTTTGATCCAGTCTGCACAACTTAAACCTGATGTGACCATTACATCTGCAGATTCTGATACTGAATTTGATGAAGATGATGACAGGTGCCCTTTCAGTTCTTGTTCATAAACTATGGATACCTTCTTTTAGCCTGTGTTCTGTGAACTGATGGGTGGTGGGTTCTTAGGGTTTCATGATTTAGTATTCTCATTTCTCCTCTTGTGGACCTTGGTCCTCAATTTTGGGTCCAATATCTTTAACTTATAATATGTGGACATACAGTATAATACAATAAACCAAATGATAATAATATATAAAATATATTTAATAATTTAAATAATTACATATAATATAGTAAACTAAATAAAACATATAATATAATATAATAAACTAATTGTACTAATAAAAACTAAATTAATCATATCATATAATATAATTAGCTAAATAAAATAAATAAATGATATATTAATAATAGGAAATATACACAATATATAAAACAAATACAAAATAATATAGACATTACAAACACACACACACACACATATATATATACACACACACACACATTTCATAAAAATATTAGAATAATGGTCATTCTGCTATCCATTGCCCCACTATCTCACTTTTAGGGTTGGCCGCTCCACTCTGCTCCCCGGGAATGACATCTATGGTTTTAGCATGATGTGATATACAATTTATTCTTCATTTCATTTCCTAGGTCCCATTCCCTGTATTCGAGCTTCTACATCAGTCTTCATTTTGAAGACATTTTTTTCTATTTAAGATAAACCCTAAACCCTATTTAATACAATTTTTTCTATTTCCTATGATATTCTTTTATTGATTTCCATTTGTATGGAAAGATCATTTCCACTTCCATGTATTAGACCTTTATGCTTGGACATGCATTTTTTGTTAAAGAATTTCCAGGGTTCCAAGGAGATGTCTACATCCCTAATTTGTTGAACACGAGGATGTCTCATGGTATCAGGCTTAAATTTTAATTAAAAGTTTCCCTGCAATATATGACCTCTCATTCTTGAATGTAATGGGAGAAGGGAATAAGCAGAGAAGGGAGATATAGTTTATACTGATGGATATATATTGATTTTGTTTTTAAATACTTTTGTATTTTGCTGCTGTTCTTGTAGCATTGAAACAATTACACTTGGGGATAAAAGGATAGGCATTAAGACTAGTGTCTTGGAGGAGAAGGCTACTGCTTGTAATATGCTATGTTGCTATGCTGACGAGTTGAAGGAAGGATTTTTTCCTTGGATTGACCAGGTTGGCTTTGTTTCATATTTTTTTGGCATTTTCGTGTCCTGGATATTTTATTGGCTAATTTTGTGAAATCATCTAGGTTGCTTTCACATTGGTTCCTCTTCTTAAATTTTACTTCCATGAAGAAGTCAGGAAGGCAGCAGTTTCAGGTATTTTCTTAAATTCAACATTTTGTATTTTATTTGGCAGTTTCAGGTATTTGACATTGTTTTTTTAAATTCAACATTCAGCCCTTAATGATTTTTTTTAAATGTCACTTGGCTGTTTTTTTTTATGTAGCCATGCCAGAACTGTTAACCTCAGCGAAATCAGCTGTAGAGAAGGGACAATCACAGGGTCGTGATGAGACTTACATAAAGCAGTTATCTGATTATATAATACCAAATTTGGTGGAGGCTTTACACAAGGTTAAAATCCTGCCTATCTATTATGGTAAATTGGTATCCCAACTGCAGTTTTTTGTGTGCTTATAAATATATATTTTGTCTTCCAGGAGCCAGAAGTAGAAATTTGTTCAAGCATGTTGGACGCATTGAATGAATGCATACAGGTTTGTAACATCCCTCTATCATGATGGAAGATTTGTAGTCATCTTTAGGAATTTAACAGCTCTGATGTATACAATCTTATTTACCGTCTATCAAATAATATTAGAGTGAAGTTGGTGATACCCAAAATAGTTTACGGGAGAGACAATTCTGTCCATGATGTGTGTTCTGGCTCTCAAGTAACATTATGCCTTGAAAAAATGTTACATCTTTAATCTATAATCCTCTATAACATTAATAAAGGGGATTTTCCTTTTTAACTATTTTTTTTGTGTACACACAGGTTCTTACCATATTACCCTTTAGGTTTTTTTTTTTAAAACTCAAATAACTACCTACAATAAAAAAAAACCACCTAAAGAAACTACCTACAATAAAATTATAAAGTGATTTTTTATAATTTTTTTTTTTGAATTTTTTTTATAATTTAATAATGTTTTTCTTAAATAGAATTATTATAATAATTTTTTATTACCATAAGAAAAAAGTGAACACATGTGTGCAGCACATGTGTTTCCACTAGTAGAATAGAATTTGTATATTACAAGATATATAGGCATGGATTGAAAAATTTGGGAACTTTCTTTCTGACTTTCTACAATAGAAAGAGAATAGCATTAGTGGCATGACTACTTTTTCAGCTATTCTTACTCATTGTACGCAGTGCCTATAAACTTTGTAAAATACAGTTTATTTCTTTTCAAATTAAAAGTAATCCATTAGCATAAGTCACACATCCTAAGAAAATACCAACTATTGAGTTTTTAACTAATGACAAGACATAATTTGAACTCAAAATAGGAAAGCAAGGCTTAGCCTATACCTGGTGAGCCAGATGGGGAGGGGGCAAGTAGAACCACCATGTGAATCTAACAAACAAAGGTGTGGATGAAGTGGAATGATGGAGGGGATGAACACCAATGCAGGAAAATAAGGAAGTGTGCCAAAGAGGAATTTTTCAACTGTAGAATGACACGATTTGAACTATACTTGTTTTGTTTTTTAATATTGTCCAATTGTTTATTACTTGTTTGTCACTGTTTATTCTATCTGTAGTCTGGAAATGGGATGGATTTGTAAGAGGAGACTGCAATCAAATCATTATGTTGCCATATAATTCTGCATCTGTGTTGATATTTGTTTCTGTATGTCATGGTTGGACATGGATTTGAGTGCTATTTTGTGCTGTTCTAAAGTCTCAATGATTTTGTTTATTGTCTCTAAGCTCTTTTTTAGAACTAAAGTTGGATAGGATTTGTTTCTCTCAGGTCTCTGGACCACATCTAGATGAAAAGCAAGTGCGGAGTATTGTTGACGAGATTAAACAAGTTCTTACAGCCAGTTCAACAAGAAAACATGAAAGAGCAGAGAGGGCCAAAGAAGAGGACTTTGATGCTGAAGAAAGAGAGCTACTCAAGGAAGAAAATGAGCAAGAAGAGGATCTTTTTGATCAAGTATGTTCAGTAATATATTTTTGTGATCTAAATCATTTAATTAAATGCTTTTGTATGTGCTGTCCTAACACTTATTTTGAATCATTATGTTCTAGGTTGGTGATTGCTTGGGAACTTTGATAAAAACATTCAGGACATCCTTCTTGCCTTTCTTTGATGAGCTATCCTCATACATAACACCTATGTTTGTAAGTTTCTTTTGGTTCCTCTAATAATGTATCTTTCGTGCTAGCATTTTAAATTTCTGATGTTCTTGCTTAAAAGTTGTCTTGTATTCTCTTTCCTCTCGTGGCATTTCCTTTAGTTTATTGTCAAATATTTTTCCATAAGGCAATTAATTTGAATGAAAAAAAAATCTTGTCTAGCTATTATTACTCTTTCCTAAGATGATATTCATTTTCCTATTTGTTATGCATACCCTTGTTTATAGGGGAAAAATGCCATTTAGTTTGCGAAACAATTGGATGTGAACTAACTTAACTTATCATGGCAATGCAACCTCCTTAACTGCTTTTGTATGAAATTTGGGTTGCTAATGTTCTGGTCCCCATCCCATTCCACATGTAAAATAACTTTGATTATGTCAATTACTAATTTACTTTCGAACTACCTGCTAATTTTTGTGAATGTGCACATTTTTAAATTTGTACAAATTACGAGCTTAGAAATGTTTGCCATTCTCTTTTCTGATCCAATTCCACCCCTTCACTATTGATAATCAATATCAGGGTAAAGATAAAACCTCAGAGGAAAGGAGAATTGCCATTTGTATATTTGATGATGTTGCTGAGCACTGTCGTGAAACTGCCCTCAAGTAAGTACTGCCTCCTTGTGTGTGTCCCCCCGTCTTTTGTTCTTGTGTGGATTTTCTGCATTTTCCTGCATAAAATTATCTTACTCCCTTTACTCTGAATGATTTTGTTGTATATTTTTAAACGCTTCTTTATGTTGCACAGATATTACGATTCTTTCCTTCCATTCTTACTAGAAGCTTGCAATGATGAATATCCAGATGTTCGACAGGTTAACTACCCCTTCTTGGTTTACTATATTAATGTTGCTTGTCCAGTTTTAGAATGCTAAAAATAATTAAATGTCTTTGCAGGCTGCTGTTTATGGTGTTGGTGTTTGTGCTGAGTTTGGCGGATCTGTTTTCAAACCCCTTGTTGGAGGTTAGTTGCCCACTACCATTTGATTGTTTTGCTGTGGCCAGCTGTATATATATTTTTTGAATTTTTTTATTGTGCTCTACTGCAGAGGCACTCTCGAGGTTAGATGCTGTGATAAGGCATCCAAATGCACAACTTTCTGATAACGTAATGGCATATGACAATGCTGTTTCAGCTCTTGGAAAAATATGCCAGTTTCACCGTGATAGCATAAATGCGACACAGGTATATACATTTTGGTGCTCCATGTCTCTGCTGTCTTTTAGAATTCTGTTGTTTACCCTAATGTCATTTGGAAAATTGTAAATTGGTATATAGTCATGTTGCCTGGGCTAGTATTATATGATAATGGTGATTTTTTTTAACATTGGAGTAATGGCCAAGTCTTTTGGCTTACGTTCATCCGAATTAACCCTGATAAAGGGAGTCTTTCAGTTTTTGGTGAAATAACACTGGATTCCTTGGGTACCTTTTTTCTAGTAGTGCTGGAAAAACTGTGGTTTCTGGATAGACACAGACAAACCTAACAATATGTTTACGGTGTTTAATTGAAGTACCTGAACCAAAGGGTTAAGGTATTTAATTTTGCATACGGTTCAAAATTGTTGAGACTTGGTGACGACTTTGCCCAAGTCATTCACATCAGGAAAACTCTGCCTCAGTATCAGTAATTGATACTTTTCTGCAGAGGACTTGGACACAATTATGGAAAAAAATTCTTATCATAATTTGTTATGATAATTTATTTGGTGGATTCTCTGAACTTTATAGGCTGAAAACCCTATTTTTAGGATAACATGGGTATTGTCACGACACTCATTTTGTATCTGAGTAAATTGATAGTTTAGACCAAAGCCTATCTGCTTGTGTGTTTTGTTTCTAACTCCAACCTTTTATTGCTTTGTATCAGGTTGTTCCTGCCTGGCTGAGTTGCTTGCCTATAAAAGGTGATTTAATTGAGGCTAAGGTTGTGCACGACCAACTTTGTTCAATGGTTGAAAGGTGGAATTCTAATCGAAAACATATTTTTATTGATTTCTATTAACCTATATATGCTGCCTTTTTTTCTTGTTGTTTGTTGACTTTGGTATTAGTTATATTTATATATTGATACACTCTTCCATTGAATTTCAGATCAGATAGAGAACTTATAGGTCCCAACAATCAATATCTTCCCAAAATTGTCGCAGTTTTCGCTGAGGTATTTTCAACGCCAGTTCTTTTTGTTAGTGCTGTTAGATTCTGGACCCTCCCATTCTAAAATGTTTTTTGTGCTTTGTGCATTAACTATGGTGCAGATTTTATGTGCGGGAAATGATCTGGCAACTGAACAAACTGTGAGTCGGATGATTAATCTATTGAGGCAGCTACAACAGACTTTGCCACCTTCAACCCTTGCTTCAACCTGGTCTTCCTTGCAGCCTCAGCAGCAGCTTGCACTTCAGTCCATCCTCTCATCCTAGTTATTTTAGATTGTCACCTTCAGAAGTTGCACCTCTGTTGTCATGTGATGTCATTGTTGCTTTTTCAGAAGCTGCATTGTCAGGTCAAGTTCATTCCTTTAGCAAGACAGGACTTGTGAGGTATGGGGTTGTCGCAGAGGCAGAGCAGTGTTGCGTTGGTTGGATGGGAAACAGTTTTGGTGTGGAATGTGTATACTATGTTACAGTCGGAAGGAATTCTGAAATGAACAGGGACTCCATCCTGTCTGGATCATGGGGACGGGGCTTGACCCTGAGTCATGCATCGCAAAGATCGCATAGCATTCTTTTGTTTATTTTTAGTTGTAACAGTTTTGATGGGTCGTTTGTTTCTTTGGAAGGTCGGAAACAGTTTGTCATGTTTAATTTATTTGTATATCTGCATGCTTTTTTTCCTTTTGCGTTACCCCTCACCTGCTAATATTCTGATACAAAAAAGGAGTAACAAAATATAACTTTTAGGTTGTTTGGATTCTCAGAAAAAGTTGTTACAAAGTAATCTTCATTCGTTCGCTTCTATAAAGTAATGAGAAGAAAAAAGAAGTATATATAGACTTCATTCGTAATTAGCAAAGTGAAAGAAGTGAAGGCTAAACTTTGTTTATGAGAACAACGCAATCTTTATCTAACTTCAAGAATAAAATTGGCGAAGAGCAGTTCACAGTTGTTATTGATTTATCTTCTTTAGTTTATTGGATCATTCGATGGAATGGAGTCTTATCCGTTTTTTTTGTTAATTAAATCATTAGTTTTCGATTTCAGTATTGAAAACTGATCAAATATAAATTAAACAATATTTCGTACACAAGCAGGATGGATTTTCCATTTTTGCTTTTGAAAACGAAGAAATCCTGTCTATTTTTATAAATGAGTTCATCGTATTACACAAAGCATCTAATTTTCTATATATTCATGAAATTAGCATCCATACTATGAGAATATTATATTTCAGTGCGGATAGACACTTATAACATAATTTCTTCCAATTGAGATTTGAATTGAATCTCGAATGAGATTGTTATGACACAAATTAATTTTACTCGTAACCACTATATCATAATTTGTTGAAAAAAAATTTATTTTAATTTATTATATTAATTGCTTATTGAGAAAATTGTATCTACATGTCTGAAATTATGCCAAACAACATTCGATTTCTTCTAAGTTTTAAAAAAATATTTATTTTCTTCTTTTTTAATAAATGATATGTCTATTTTTAATAAGTAATACCTACCTGTTTTTGTTTTATTTAAAAATAACATACTAATTAAAACAAACAAAAAAACTTATGAGAATTTATAAAAAATAAATATTTTTTAGAAGAAAAAAAATAAATTCTTTAATTGTAGAAAAATTCTACACTTTAAGGTCTATTCAATCCTCAATATCTGTAAAATTTCGTTGAGTCAATGATATTGCAATATTGAAAATAAGGCTAGTTTCTCACCTAGTTTGTCTGTTGCAATGTAAGATCTTGGGCTCTTTGGCCATGTCCTTTTCTTGAATGTTACTTTTTGCACTTCCATACATTCATATGTCATCCTTATTTCTTGCATTTTCATATGTTTTTTTTTTGTGTCATCTCATATTAAATATGAAAATATTTTTTTTGTGTGTCACTTCATATACAAATATTTTTTAATTCAAAATTATTTTTAAAATTTATAAATTTCAAAGTAATTTTAAAAAATATATATTTTAGATTACATTCTTTGAAAGTTAATCTTCAATTCGCTTTCAATGTAATTCAGAATATATTTTTAAAAAGTGGTATTTTTTTTTCTATTCTCTTTTTCCTTCCATGTTTTTCTAGCTTTTTCCTCCCTTCTCCTTTTATCTCAATTTCTATATAACTTTGGTGATTTTCTTATTCTTTTTCTAGCTATTACTTGGAATATAAATAGTTGTTCGGTAAAGGAAGTTATTTTTAATTATATGATTTACTAATTTATGTATAATTGTTGTTGTTGAATGGGTGATATGTGGTTAGACATTCAATTCAATGAGTTTGGATTGATTTTGAATTTTATAACAGTTTGGAAGAGTTAAATGGAGTATTATTTGTTAAATTAGGAAAATTTTGTTTACCGTGTCCAAAATTGTGTTTCGACCATGTTTAAAAATATGTTTTCAACTTCCTACGATAGTTGATTTGATTAAAAATTATTTTGATTTCATTTTGAGCCTTTTGTAGAATTTGATGTCTCTGCATATCTTGCTTACTAAGAAGTGGACTTTAAGTTTAACGCAACCTCATAAAATCGGTTAATAAGGTGAGATTTACACTCACTTATATATTATGAAATATCTTAGTTTCTAGTCGATGTGAGATTTTCAACACACTCCCTCACGCCGAGGTTACCAACTTGTGCACGAGACTCTATATTATGAGTGATCTAATAACAGTCCGATAGTGGATGACGTGATAAGTCTAACAAACAATTGCTAGAATAAAGCTCAAAATGACTCTGATGCCATACTAAGAAGTGAAGTCTAACTCAACCTCATAAAATGGGCTTATAAAGTGAGGTTTGCACCCACTTATATACTATGAAATATTTTAATCTCTAGTTGATGTGGAATTCCAACATTGCTTGAATGTTAAGTTGATGTTTGAATGATTGATGATTATTTAAAGGATCTTGAACTCACAAGGAACAATTGAATTATCAAGTATAAGATTCACTAAATAGAAAACAAAATAATAAAGTTCGTTGGGAGTTTGTTATGATTGCAAGAATTATAAAGAAAACAAGTTAAAGTTTGTTGGTTCAATTGGAAAAATTGGGATTGAATTCATCTTTCTTTATCAAAAGCATAATAATATTCTATTCTTTGATTGATGTTGATGCCCATATAAAATTCATTTATATCGATTTCTTGCATATAAAATTATTGAAAGAGTCTCCTAAATATCGATATTTCGCATATTTATAAAAAACTATTTATCATTACAATTAAATATTGATAGCAATTAACAATTCAAATCTATTCCTAATATTCAAATATGTTAAGCATGATCATTTGGGTAAAAAAGTTAGAGATATTTTTCAGTCAAATCTAAGGATCTAAATCATGATAAACAAGCATTACAAATAAAATGAAAATAAAATCATCAATTAAGAACAAAATATTATATTTAAATATCACGTAAATACACAAGAGTTTGAACATATTACTCCAAATTCCAAAGGATAGAGTTAGTCACTCACGTTGGTCATTACAAACATGAAAAGCAAGAAAAAAAGATCTAGGATGTTTCTCCTTTACAGTTGCCTCCTCTAGGGTTTTCTATCACCTCATATTCTCCTAATTGATGTCTAGGGTTGTGGCTCACGCCTCATATTTAACATAGTTGAACTTAGGCCAAGTGACTTCTCACTTGGGCATGATTGGGCTTGATTGAGCGAGTTAGACGAAAACAATCCCAACATCTCTGGAGTGATCTCGCCTAGGCGTGACTGAGCTCACTAGGGTGAGATATTCTAGGAGGCTTCTAGCTTATGCGAGTTTGGAGCGTGTTCTATCTTTCCATTTTTATCTTGTACATTCTCCTTTTGCTCTTTCATCTCCATTTTTCCTAGAATCCTGGAATTTACAAAAATTTGAGAATAAATCGTTCTTCTTCATATTATAATCACAAAATATGTAAAAAAAGTTTAAATTTATAAAGTAAGGGTTATATTATAGTTATTTTATCAATCAATATTTATAAGTGCCTATATTTTAACATGAAATATTACTAAAATATGACACTTCTTAACTCTCCCAACTTAGAATCTTGCTTGACCTCAAGCAAAGTAAATGAATATAACTAAATCATATTTGAATTTAAATATCAAAAGAACTTTATTCACTAAGAAACATATTAAATTAGAAACTTATATGCTTCCAAATTCAAATATTGCAAAATATAGATACAATCAACTTCTAGGGTCAAATTAAAACAATAAAATGACAATTCATTAAGGAATTTCTTCTCATATGCTCAAATGTATGTGTTTCTCTCTATTTTCACTTAATCATAATGAATCACAATTGCTTTTCATATCACCTTCATATCACAAGCATATTAGAAGCATGAATCTGAAGGTCTTTAACAAGGTTATAATGAGGGTGGGCTTCCAAAAAGTATTGGTTTTTTAGATAACAAAATGCACATTATAAAGAAGGAGAACATACACACAATCCAATTGTAGTACATGTGTTATCTATTCACAATTTTCTTTTGACTTCAAGTTTTTCCTCATTTTCTTTCTACTTATTCATGATTTCAACATGAATTTTTCAACACATTTTTTCATCAATAGGAATAAATTCTTCTTATTTAAAACTTTCAACAATTAGAACCAACCATTCAAATTATATATATATATATATATATATATTGCATATATGTTCTCCTTTCCTTAATATGTCAGTAGGTAGGAAAATACATCATTAAAGGTTTAAGGTGCAATAATAACAGAAATTCTTGGTTCAAAGGGGATATAAAAAATATTGAATTCTAATAAGATAAAGGTTGGCTATTTGGCCTTGGGCTCCTAATTAAAACAATTGTCTCATCATCTTCATGCTCTTTTATGATGTAACAAAATAAAAAATTAAGCAACCACAACTGTCAATTCATCACTAAAACTCTCAAAACTATTTAAGGTTCACACACTCACTTAGTTTAATTAGTTTCATTCCTTATTGTTTTGTCATATTTTGTTCTAATCAATCATCCTTTTAAATTTTCATGTATCATAATTTCAACTACATTTCAATAGAGATTCAACCGTATTTTCTTTTTCAACCGGTGTCTAATTCATTTCACTATTTAATTTAAACACGAAGTCCTTTTTTCCACAATTCAATTTTAATATTGCAGTTCTTTTTCATTTAAGAAAAAATAAAGCTAGAAAATCAATTAAATTAAAATTGAAAATAATTAAATAATATAATTCAAGCCATTTAAATAAAATAACAAAATAAGCAAAGAAAATTATTCAAGAATAACAATACAAGCCATTTAAAATAAAATAACAAAATAAGCAAATAAAAAGAAATAAACTAATAAAACAAAATTTAAATAACTGAAAAGAAAAGAAAACTATAAAAATAAAACTATACTTTTTCTCAATTCTCTCTTCTTATGAAGTCATCCAGCTTTGTATTAAAGTCTTCATCTACAACTGTAAATGACACTACTTCATTGATGAATTTCCCCCCCGAATAATAGAACTTGTCCCTAGGCTAAGCGACATAAACTTCAAAGTGATCTGGAGGCATATAGGGGTTGGGTTGTTGTAGAGGGAAATTTTAATATGTATCTTAATGCAATTGCATTATCCTTGTATGATTTGCACTCTTCTACATCTGTATATGCTCCCATGTGGCTCTTTGCTCCTGTTGCATTTGTTCCAGTCTTATCCTCCCTGAAAGATGATGATGAATAAAGGTGATGGATTGGTGAATGATGAATAGAAACATCACCATCTTGTGGAGCTTGTTCCTCTATATAAGTACAATTATTCACAATAAATTTCAGATCAATTAAAGGTCAAATTTTTGTTGATGGTTTTATCTCAACCCCATGAGTTGTACAAAGAGCAATTATTAAAGCAGGAAATCCCAAAGAACCCTTTGCCTTCTGATTATTCTGGTTAACTTCTAGTTTAACAAATTTATATATTTCATGACAACTAATCTTAGTAACATCAACAAAATAATCCTCTTTTAAGAGGCAATAAAGAAGATGACACCTTAGAATATCTAGGTCTAACACATGACCAACGAGCACCATGTTAGCTGACATGAATACCATCCAAACTTGAGATGAGGTCTTCATGTGTTCCTTAAAACTCTCCATGGTTTTCCAGCTAGGCTTATTTGATAGGAGTGATTGGCTAGAAAAATTTCCCTAGCCGCTTCTTCATCATTAAAGACATATGTTTTAGCTCTTAGCTAGTGATAAGTACAATCATCGTCACCTCTCAGTTGCAAAGGATCTCCAAAAAAGGCACTGATAGGGTCTCTATCAAAGGGCACACATCTTCCTCTCACTCTTGATCTCATTTCTTGATTTCCTTCCCCTCCTGTCCAAACAATGACATAGAATTCATGGACTACCTCAGGACCATACTTGCTTAAGGGCTCTACTAGCCTCATCCAATTCCTTCTCTACAACCCATTTAAAAATAAATCATACTGCTCGGGTTACATCCATACTCTTCTCTCTGTAATGAAGGCCCCATTTTTTATTTCCTCATAACTTCTTTGTTTTTCTTTGTTCCCAAACTTGTTTTGTGATAGTGGTTTAGGGGACTCCATTCTCACCCTTTTCCCTTTAGCAGTTTGATCTGCAGTGCTTTTTTGTCCATCCCATTGGCTGCAACATTATAGTTAGATACACCAATCTTCAAATACATTAAATTCTAATTTAAGAATCATAAGAATATGTATACAAAAAATCGAACTAATTCACATGTTTCGCAATATAATGTTCAAAGAAGCATTTTATCAAACACTTCATGTGCATCTCCAAAATTGAGATTAATGTGTGATTAGGACCTAACTAACCATCCGAAATTAGAAGCAAGTTTCCATAATCATCTACCTGATGCTATTCAATCAAATTTTTATCCCAAATTCAAGATAATCATTATAACCCTAAAACCCCAAAACCCCCCAAAATTGCTATCACTAACATTAATCAATGGTTTGAAAGAGGAATTAAGGCATATAATATGTTAGAAAAGATGGCTTTAAACTAGAGGGGGGGTGAATTGTTTAAAGAGGGTTTTCACAAACTTTTCAAAACTAGAATGAATTTATCTCAGGAACCAATTGATTCAGCAATTAAGTTAGCCAAAACAGCAAGCAAAAGCTATAGTACAAGAAAAACAATCGGTTGTTTATACCTGCAAACAACAAATAAACTGAATTTAAAGAGTTAGAGATAGAGAGATTGTACACAGTTGTTTATATTGGTTCACTCCAAACCAGAAAAAAAATCGGTTGTTTCGTAGAAACAATCGGTTGTTTATACCTGCAAACAACAAATAAACTGAATTTAAAGAGTTAGAGATGGAGAGATTGCACACAGTTGTTTATACTGGTTCACTCCAAACCAGAGCTACATCCAGTCTTCTCAGAAACCCTGAGGATATCCACTAAGCAATCACCACTTGATCACTTACACCACAACCAAGAGAATGACCTTGAACACCTAGAGAAACACACTCTCCTTGGCCAACACTAAGATTGCTGATCTTGAACACCTCAAGAACACACAACCAATCTCAGCAAACACAGAAAATGAATTGTTCAACAGAGTACAAGGATTATACTTGTTACAGAAGATAATCTGAAATCAGTACAAGCAGAATCCTATTCCAACACTTTGATCAATCACAAACTCTTAGCAATCTCAACACTTTGAAAAAACAAAATTCTCTTGAAAAACTTTGTCAAAGATTCTTAATTGTCAAATCTGTTTTTCTGAATTTATTCAAAGATGTAGTTTGTTATCAAATCTTAACAAACTCTTAAATTGCATTAAAAGATTGTGTTAGAAAAGATGGCTTTAAACTAGAGGGGGGGGAGGGGTGAATGGTTTAAAGGGGTTTTCGCAAACTTTTCAAAGCTAGAATGAACTTATTTCAGAAACCAATTGATTCAGCAATTCAGTTAGCCAAAACAGCAAGCAAAACTGTAATACTAAAAAAAACAATCGGTTGTTTCTTCGAAACAATCGGTTGTTTATACCAGCAAACAACAAACAAACTGAATTTAAAGAGTTAGGGATAGAGAGATTGTACACAGTTGTTTATACTGGTTCACTCCAAACTAGAGCTACATCCAGTCTTCTCAGAAACCCTGAGGATATCCACTAAGCAATCACCACTTGATCACTTACACCACAACCAAGAGAATGACCTTGAACACCTCAAGAAACACACTCTCCTTGGCCAACACTAAGATTGCTGATCTTGAACACCTCAAGAACACACAGCCAATCTCAGCAAAACACACACACGAATTGTTCAGCAGTTTACAAAGATTACACTTATTATAGATGAATATCTGAAATCAATACAAGCAGAATCCTATTCAGCACATTTATCAATCTCTCAACTCTTAAGCAATCTCAGAATTTCTTTGAAAAACTCTTCTTCTCAAAAAACTATGTTTCAAGATTCTTAAAACTTAAAAATAGTTTTTCAGAATATATCTAAGAATATAGTTTGTTATCAAATCTTAACAAACTCTTAATTGCATTTAAAATAGATTGGTCAAAGCATTTAATGACTGGAGCGTATTCAGTTAAAGCATTTAAAGCTCAGTCAAAGAAAACAGTTTTTCTGTTATGGTTTTAAAACAAACAATCGATTGTTTCCTCGAATCAATCGGTTGTTTTGTTACTTAACAAAATCACCATTCAAAAACAGTTTTCAAACTTTCTCAAAACATCTAAGTGTAAACAATGGGTTGTTTCGACAAAACAATCGGTTGTTTCAACTTAGTTTGAAAAACATTTTGCTTTGATAAAATTGAGATGCTAATTGCTTTGAGATTTAATCTAAGGGTTGATTACAACATTGAACTACCCCAGAACAAAGCTAAAACCAGCACAGCAACATCAAGCAAAGCAGAGGCTTCATCATCCTTCAAAGGATTTGGATTCTTCAAAACATTGAACACCACTTGGTTCAATAGATTGGTCAAAGCATGTAATGACTGGAGCGTAAGCAGTTAAAACATTTAAAGCTCAGTCAAAGAGAAAACAGTTTTTCTGTTATGGTCCCAAAACAAACAATCGATTGTTTCCTCGAATCAATCGGTTGTTTTGGTACTTAACAGTTCACCCATTCAAAACAGTTTTCAATCTTTTTTTCAAAACACCTAAGTATAAATAATCGGTTGTTTCGACAAAACAATCGGTTGTTTTAACTTAGTTTGAAAACATTTTACTTTCACAAAGATTGAGAATGCTAATGCTTTAGATTTAATCATAGAGTGGATTACAACATATAAACTACCCAGAACAAAGCTTAAACCAACACAACAACATCAATCATAGCTGAGGCTTCAACATCCTTCAAAGGATTTGGATTCTTCAAAGCTTGAACACCACTTGGTTCAACAATCTCCCCCTATTTGATGAAGACAAATCCCTGATGCTTGTGTTGTACCTGATTAAATCTGAAGCAGTTCCTGCAAAAGAACTTTGAGCAAAACATTGAACTTCTGATATTTTGTTAGCATACAGATAAACAGTTAAAGTTCAAAAACACCTAATATCATAAACATATTGCATAACCCAAACTGTTTTATCAACTGAAAACAGAAACTTAAAACACAACATATATCTCCCCCTATTTGTCTTCACAAATAGACAAAGATAAGAGATAAAACAAGATATTGTTTTCATTACATCAGAATTAAAGCAGCAACAACAGAAGGAAGGAAATTTAAAAAACCAGAAATATCAGCCAAAAACAATCGATTGGTCATCGAAATAATCGGTCGTTTTTCCTTCATTCTTCTTCATCAGCAAACTGAAGATCAAAGATTTGATTCTGAACAACTTCGATTTGTTCATCCAGAGTCATAAACCTTGCATCCATGTTGTCAAATCTGGTGTCAATCCTTTGGAAATTACTAACACAGAGATCATGGAGGCTCCTTTGATTTTCAGCAAAGCTATCAAGCCTATTCATCATGAGTCTTTCAAAAGACGACATGGTTTGCATTCCATCTTCCTGATCTCTAGCACCAGCATCTTGATAATCTTTAGGTGGATTTTCATTTTTAACATCCATATCAGCAGGTTCATCTTGTTCAAGATTAGCAACACCACTAGATGAGGCACCATGATCACCATCCTTGCTTATCCATTTTCCACCTACTTTTGTAAAACCCATCTTGCTGAGTGATCCATTGTTCAACTCTTGAGTTGACTTGACCAGCTCAGAAGTTTCATCTTCAAGATTAACTTCAAAATAGAGTAGAAATTTAGATATCAAAACAGCATATGGATAATTATAATCACCTAACCTCATGGCTTTTTGCATGTGTTCTTTGATTATATGAATCCAATTGATCTTGATTTTCTTGGTGATGCAGAAGATATAAACAAGATCTTCTTCAGTTAGCACAGAATGATTACTCCCCCTTGGAGTTAGAATCCAAGTTATAATGAGAGCAAGCAATCTCTCATCAAGTTTCAAACCTCCAACCGAGCATGTACTAACCTGAGCATGATTATTCTTCAAGCAACTTTTGTAGAATTGGATTTTGTTAAAATCCTCCACCACACCAAGGTTTCCCTTGTTGATTCTTAGACCAGAGAATTTAAGTCCAGCAACAACAGTCCATACTTCATGAGTTATCTCCATTTCTACACCTTTCACATGAGAAACTAGATTGTTTCCCTCAAACTTCAAGTTTGTGTAGAACACCCTCACCAAATCTGGATAAATGTTTCCCTTCATCTCCAGGAACTTTCTGAGAGATTGATCCTTGAGCAGCCTTCTCACATTATCAAGCTTTTGACTTTTCAGCCAATCAAAACATACAACCTTGGGGTTGTTTATCTTCTTGATACTTGTTTCATACCTATACTTCTCAATGAGATCATTGTCTCCAGAAAACCAGCCTTCTAGCCTTCCTCTAGTCCTTACAGCCCTGGTTTTGACTCTCTTTGTGGTGGGAGGAGTTGATTCCATGACAGCAGAGACGAAAACAAAGGAGAGTACACTTCACAAATTTTTGTAAGAGATGTTGCAAGAGATATTGCAAGAGATGTTGCAATTGGTTGTTCTTGTGGAAGAAATCTGCACTTGATTTTATAGCAGTAAGAGAATCAATATGAATTTAATTTCATTAAAGGGTACCTGATTTTCAGAGAGAGAGGACTTGACTCTGCTCTGCACAGAAAATGTCAGAAAAAGCTGAGAATCACATGGTCTTCACATGTGATCTTTGACTAGTCATTAAGGCTCTTGAATTTCCAAGATGTTGGAATATTCTCCTTTATGACTGTTGCAACTCCTTTCTGAACATTATCAGCTTTCAACACAGATCCTTTGACCAAGATTCTCTCTTTTAAATTCATCTGCAACGGATAGAAATTCAAAAAGCAATTAAAACAATTTCTTCACAGTGCTGTCAGACTCAAATCAATCGGTTGTTTTTCTGCAGCAGTTAAAAACTTGATTTTGAATATTTAACCATGAGCAGAAGCAGATTAAAGTAGATGACATTGATTAAAGAAAATTTTAACCATAAGAAAGAACTTTGAAACAGAAATTGAGAACAAATAAAGGAAAGTCTTATCCTTATGTTGATTTTTCAATGAGCCATGTGCTTTTTGATCAAGAAGCTTCTTTTCACTGTTCAGGACTTTTGCTTAGTTTTGATTCAACTTCAATGACTGCCTTTTTCTTCAACAGCTTGATCAGATGACTCAGTTCTTCTTTTTCTCTTTATTTTTCCTGCATAAACAATTTCAAGTAGCAAGATTTGGTCCCCTTACAAATTTGGGTCCGTTTGACTTTTCTTTGCGGTTAGAAACATCACATTCCTTAGGAATCCATTTCATAAAACCTCTTGGAACAGAATATTTTCTAATTTTACAGAACCTAACAGAGTGGCCTTTCTTCATGCAGTAAAAGCATGTAACAACTGGTTGTTTCGTCTTAACAATCGGTTGTTTTTCTGATTTTCTTGAAAAACTTTTTGAAAACCTATCTTGCTTGTTCTGTGGATTAAAGCCTAAACCAGCCTTTCCAAAAACACAACTTTGAGATGCCAAGACATTCTCAAAGTTTGATTTCCCCTTTGAAAGCTTGTCCACAGTTTCAACAAGATAGTGAACCTTTTTCTCAAGATTTTCACAATTTGTGCAAATGAGAGTATCACACTTGCAAGAGGCATTTTTGAAATGATTTTCCAATTTTTCAAAATCACTTTTTTCTTTTTCCAGATCCTCTTCAAGTGATTTAACTTTCTTTTCAAGCCAACTGTTAAGATCTTTCAATCGATTGTTTGAAAGAACCAACCTATTAGCTTCATCATGTGTTTCTTGAAAAGCTTCAAGTAATTCACTATAATTTTGTTCATTTAAGGAAGCACATGAACTTACCTCACTTGAGCTGCAAGTTTCATCATCATTTTCAGCTACCAAACATATGTTTGCTTTTTCATCTTCACTTGATGAAAAACTTGATGATGACACCTCATTTTCATCCCAAGATATGTAGGCTCTTTTTGTCTTGCCTTTCTTGTTGGGACAATCTGCCTTTATATGACCTTGCTCACCACAACCAAAACAAGTATAGTTATTTGAATTGAATTCATTGGGTTTCTTGTTTCCATACCTATCCTTGTTGTTGTCTTTGTTGCGGTTTCTCTTTAGGAATTTGTTGACAGCAAGCTAAGGTTTTCCTCATCACTATCATCACTAGAATCTTGCTTTCCCTTGTGTTTGGATGCTTTCAAGGCTATGCTCTTTGTGTGCTTATCTTCACTCTCTTGAACATTGAGTCTATTCATCTCTAGCTCATGTTCCCTAAGCTTTCCAAACAAAGAAGCAACACTTAATGATGTTAGATCTTTAGATTCGGAAATAGCAGTTACCTTTGGTTGCCATGCTCTATCAAGACATTTCAAGATCTTGATGTTCAACTATTCTTTATCAAAGGTCTTGTCTAGGCTCATTAGGTGATTGATGATGTGCGTAAACCTTTTCTGCACTTCAGCAATTGTTTCTCCTTTAAGCATTCTAAACATCTCATACTCTTGTATGAAAGCATGCTTTCTAGCTCTTTTCACCTCATTTGTTCCTTCATGAGTGACTTCCAAAGTGTCCCACATTTCTTTTGATGATTTGCATTGTGAGACCCTGAAAAACTCATCAGAATTTAAAGAAGAGGTTATAATATTTTTGGCAATGCAATCGAATTTGGCCCTTTTGCTTTCTGCATCAGTCCATTGAGACCATGGTTTCTCAATGATAGATCCATCCTTTTCAAACTTTGGGATAAAAGGACCATTTTCAATTGCATCCCAAATTCCTTGGTCAAGAGATTCCATAAATATTTTCATTCTTACTTTCCAAAACTGGTAGTTCAAACCACAAAACAATGGTGGTCTGTTAATTGAAGCACCTTCCCCAAAAGGTAGTCTATCAGCCATTTAAAAAGATTTTTAGGATCAACTTGAATAACTTTCAAGAACCAAGCTCTTGATGCCAATTGTTAGAAAAGATGGCTTTAAACTAGAGGGGGGGGGGGTGAATTGTTTAAAGAGGGTTTTCGCAAACTTTTCAAAACTAGAATGAATTTATCTCAGGAACCAATTGATTCAGCAATTAAGTTAGCCAAAACAGCAAGCAAAAGCTATATTACCAGAAAAACAATCGGTTGTTTCGTAGAAACAATCGGTTGTTTATACCAGCAAACAACAAATAAACTGAATTTAAAGAGTTAGAGATAGAGAGATTGTACACAATTGTTTATACTGGTTCACTCCAAACTAGAGCTACATCCTGTCTTCTCAGAAACCCTGAGGATATCCACTAAGCAATCACCACTTGATCACTTACACCACAACCAAGAGAATGACCTTGAACACCTCAAGAAACACACTCTCCTTGGCCAACACTAAGATTGCTGATCTTGAACACCTCAAGAACACACAACCAATCTCAGCAAACACAGAAAACGAATTGTTCAACAGAGTACAAGGATTACACTTGTTACAGAAGATAATCTGAAATCAGTACAAGCAGAATCCTATTCCAACACTTTGATCAATCACAAACTCTTAGCAATCTCAACACTTTGAAAAAACAAAACTCTCTTGAAAAACTTTGTCAAAGATTCTTAATTGTCAAATCTGTTTTTCTGAATTTATTCAAAGATGTAGTTTGTTATCAAATCTTAACAAACTCTTAAATTGCATTAAAAGATTGGTCAAAGCATTTAATGACTGGAGCGTAAGCAGTTAAAACATTTAAAGCTCAGTCAAAGAGAAAACAGTTTTTCTGTTATGGTCCCAAAACAAACAATCGATTATTTCCTCGAATCAATCGGTTGTTTTGGTACTTAACAGTTCACCCATTCAAAACAGTTTTCAATCTTTTTCTCAAAACACCTAAGTATAAACAATCGGTTGTTTCGACAAAACAATCGGTATTTTTAACTTAGTTTGAAAACATTTTACTTTCACAAAGATTGAGAATGCTAATGCTTTAGATTTAATCATAGAGTGGATTACAACATATAAACTACCCAGAACAAAGCTTAAACCAGCACAACAACATCAAGCATAGCAGATGCTTCAACATCCTTCAAAGGATTTGGATTCTTCAAAGCTTGAACACCACTTGGTTCAACATATAATAGATGTCAAAACACTAACATAAATCAAATTGAGCTAGAGATTGAAACTTGTAAGATAAATAATTGATAATGAGAAGATTTTAGAGAGCAAAATCGCAATTTAGGGAAATCTCACCAAAGGTTTTCGAAATTTGGGGCAAATGAGCATTTTCTCGTGTTTTTAAAAGCGCTGTAAGTGGGATCTCCTCTAGACGAGATTGTTCAAGAGAGCACCCAACTTTTAAAACTCAACTCGCCTGGGCGTGGTGTATCACACTTGGGTGAGATTACCTGCATAATTTTTTGCAATTTTTTACAAAAAAACATATATCCAATCCTAAGAAAAAAACAAAGCAATTAAATAAAATAATAATACTGGGTTGCCTCTCAGCAAACACTTTATTTAAGGTCATATAACTTGACGATTGTTTCTGTCAAGGTGGATGACCTTTTTGTTGCAACAATTTCTTGGTTACAACTTTAGTCATTCTCGAATATGGGCTTTCAAGTTCAATGGTTCCATCAGTCTTGAGTTCTTTGATAATCTATTATCTTTACCTTTTTGTCTTCAACCCTATTTGAAATTTAGCATCTCTGAGCATATGGGTTGCCCTGGTCTGTATTCATTCTTTTCTATGGTCACCTCCAGTTTGACTTTATCTTCCTCTTTTGTCTTTAAAATGTGATGATGTATAACTTCCTCAAATAGGTCCAATTGCTCTTTAGTATTAGGAAAGACTTCCTTTGTTGAATATCTTCGTAAGCATTCCTTCCATGCATTAGAATGTTTTAGACCATAAAAAAGATTAAAAGTTACCTCATCATCTTGAGCTCTTACTTTAAGCTTTCCCTCATCAACATCAATTATGATTCTAGAAGTCTTCATGAAAGGTCTGCCAAGTATCAAGGGAACCTCCTGATCTTCTCCCATGTGCATCACAACAAAATCCACAGAAAATATGAATTCATCCACCTTAACAAGAACATCTTACACCACACCATAAGGACATTTGATTGATCTATCTACTAACACTAGCGTCATCTTGGTGGGTTTAATCTCCAATTCACTTATTTTTTTCAGCATTGCCAAAAGAATTAAATTTATGCTTGCCCCCAAATCTAGTAAGGTCTTATCCACAGATAAAGCACCTATAAACATTGGAAAACTAAAACTTCCTTGGTCCTTGGACCTTAGAGGAAAACCTTTTTAATAATGGCGCTGCATCCAACCTCCAACTCTATATGTATCTCTTCAATATAGCTCATCTTCTTCATAAATCTCTCACATATTGACTTTTGCTTCAGAGTTTTCTGCAAAATAATTTTTAGGAAGCAAATTACCAAAAAAATATTCTTTGCTTATCTTTTTTTGAACAACCATCATTGTGCCATCAACTGTAGCATCTAGGAGCATCTTGGTATCTGTTCTCGCCGGTAGACCGGGAATGTCTTCGTGGCATAGTTAAGGCTCGTGTATCAAGGACTCCTTCGTCTTTGTTCCAAATCCCCACCCTTCGCCGCCGTGTGTACCTGAAACAGAGAAAACGGCCGTTTGCACTCCGACGCTCAAGTCAGCAAGCAAGAAACATCAAAAGACACACCTCCGTATCGGAACACCGTGAATGGATGTTCTGAAAGTGGTGAAATAAATGAATAACTAGATTTTCTCCCTAATCGCTTGTGCGCACCCCCAGCAAGCAACTAGAGTGTGTGTGTAAAAAACTGAGTCTCGATCCCTGTCTCAAACGCTTAAAGCCTCTTTTAAACGTCTGAAGCATTCAAAGCGTCTTAAAACGCATTTAAAGCGTTTAAAAACGTTCAACACGTTTAAAACGTTCAAAGCACTTAAAGCGTTTAAAGTGCTTTAAAGCGTTGAAAACGTAAGATGAATAAAAACGTACCTTAGCAAACTTTCAGGGAAACTTATACACCTTGATGTTTCAGTGCTTACTGCCATGTGTTCTTCTGACTTGATCGCTATTCTATGTGGAGGGCCTTACAGTGCCGTAACCCAACTTAGGGACATTCCATCGTGTAAGTCCTCCTGCCTCGAAGTGCATTTGGCGTAGGGGGTAACTTTCTGGGTGCCAACTCATGCGCCCCAGCCTCTAGTCACTCGCCCTGGGAGTGTATCTACCTTCTTCTCGCACTACGCACATGGTTCGCCCCTGGGCATGGCCCTCTCATGGGTTGTATCTATCCCAGGGGTCTCCCAGAGGTGGCGTGGGTATTTCACGAGTCAGGTTATCCCCTACTGGTACTAGAACAATGTCTTTGAGACCACCTTTCTCTTCTCTTCGTTACCGTTCTGAGGTACCGGGGCCCGAGGCCTCCTCGTCCGTACCGTGGCCTCTTGTGGTGTCGCCCCCTCCACGGTCTTTCCTACCCGTGGGTATCGGGGGGTGACACTGTCGACGCCTCAACCTGGCGACGCGTCAACCTGGCGACGCCTCAAGTTGGCGACGCCTCAACCTGGCGACGCCTCAACCTGGCGACGCCTCAACCTGGCGACGCCTCAACCTGTCGACGCCTCAAGTTGGCGACGCCTACGCCTGACGACGCCTCAAGTGGTCAACCTGTTGACCTTCCTCCCTGTTTGACTTTGGCTTTGACTTTGGCTTTGGTCAACGCCCGGGGACAGGTCGGTACAGTATCAAATCTGAGAGCATTATGAAAAATGCTCAATTGAGCAATGTTTTCAAACCCATGATTTGAGCATTTTCCCAGCATCATTTTAAATCTTTCCCATGTCTCACAGAAGGCTTCATATGCTCATTTTCTGAACATAGAGATCTCAGACCTTGCTTTGATGTAGCGAGATAATGGAAAAAATATTTGTAAATTTTTTTTCCTCTACATCCTTCCAACTAGTGAGGCTTTGATTTGGGCCATTCTTTTTCCTTTCCTGCCAATGAAAAAGGAAAAAAACGCATATAAACATTTTCAATATCACCTGATTGGAAACCTATTGTTTTCACCAATTCATAAGAAGTAGACTAAGGATCCTCATGGTCCATTGCTGTAAATTGATGGCTACCAATAAGACTAAGGAAAACAGGTTTCATCTCCAAGGCCTTGATGGTAGCAAGTATTGCAATACTGAAAAAATGCCTTGACCCTTGCTGCATGGCATAATCTCCAAGTGTTATCCTAGGAGGCGGTGCTTGCTCTCTGCCATGTTGCTTTCCTCCTAAAAAAATTAATGGGAAGGGAAGAAGTGGTTGATGATTCTTCTCTAGTGTCTCATTGTCTTTCTTTTGTCTTTGTCTTCTTGTTTCTTTTAGCTGCCTTTTCAATCTTTGATTCAAATAACAATTGTTCTTTGGGAACTTGACCTCTTAATATCATATAAGACAACTCACTCAAGGGTTAACACAAGGATTCACTTGCACTAAACAAAATAAAGTTTTAAAATTAATTTTGAAAACAAATAAAATTAAATAAATATGAAAATTAAATAAAACAAATCTACAATTTAAAATAAAATAAAATGAAATGAAAACAATAAAAAAATAAAAAACAATTAAAATATTCACAATATTTAGGAATTTGTACTAAAAAATTAAACTACTCCCCGACAACGACGCTAAAAAACTTGATGACTATTTTGTAACAAGTGTACTGCATCAAAAGTAATAATTTGTCTCTACAGACGGATATCGAACCCACAAGGAACAGTTGAATTATCAAGTATAAGATTCCCTAAATAGAAAACAAAATGATAAAGTTTGTTGGGAGTTTGTTATGATTGCAAGAATTGTAAAGAAGGCAAGTTAAGAGTTTGTTGTTTCAATTGGGAAAATTGGGATTGAGGTTCATCTTTCTTACTATTTTGTATTTTGAAAAGCATAGTAATATTCTATCCTTTGATTGATGTTGATGCCCATATAGAATTCATTTATATTGATTTCTCACATATAAAGGGTCTCCTAAATATCAATTATTCGCATATTTATAAAACTCTTTATCATTATGATTAGATGTTGATACAAATTAACATTTCAAATCTATTCCTAGCATTCAAATATGTTAAGAATTATCATTTGGGTCAAAAGCTTAGAAGTACTCAGTCAAATCTAAGGATCTAAATCATGATAAACAAGCATTACAAATAAAATGACAATACCAATCATCAATCAAGAAAAAATATTATATTTAAATATCACCTCATTACATAAGAGTTTGAACAAAATATTCCCAATCCCAAATGGTAAAATTAACCACTTTTGTTAGCCATTACAAGCATGCATCCTCTAGGGTTTTCTATCACTTCATATTCTCCCAATAGATATGTAGGGTTGTGCCTCACGCCTCATATTTAAACTAGTTGGGCTTGGACTAAGTTACTTCTCGCCTGTGCGTGATTAGGCTTGCCTGGGTGAGTTGGACGAAAACAAGCCTAATGTCTCTGGAGTGATCTCGCTTGGGTGTGACTGAGTTCGCTTGGGCGAGATCCTCTGGGAGGGTTCTGGCTTAGTTTGGACAAGTGTTTGGAGCATTCCAACTTTTTATTTTTATCTTGTACATTCTCTTTTTGCTCTTTCATCTCCATTTTTTTTCCCTAGAATCCTGAAATTAACACAACTTTTGGAACTAAATTGTTCTTATTCATATTATAATAAAAAAATATGTAAAAAGTTTTAAATTCATAAATTAGGGCTTATATTATAATTATTTTATCAATTAATATCCATAAGTGCATGTAGTTTAATATGAAATATTACTGAAATATGACACTTATCAACGATACTCAAGTGATAATTTCAACGTTGAATGTAAAATATTATAATTTGAGTGACCAATTGAACACTTAGTGACCAATTTAATTCTTGAGTGATATCTCTCCTCACTTTAGCTAGAAGCCAAAACTTGAGTAAGAGAGAGGTAGTAACATCCTCTCTTCTTCGAAACCTCTCACTTAAGTAATGAATGATCGTTTAAGTGAAGACTGATTGCTTAAGTGATAAAGTTCTATTTTTTTTGGGGAAGTATCTAGTTTATTTTTTAAAATAACACAAGTATGTATAACTTAAACATTGATTTGATACTCTATAGATACAACCTCTTATTAAGCCACATTACGCAACTTGAAAAGATGCTCTAGTGATATGTTTAGGGTATTTTAATATAAGTTACTCAAGCAACTTAATTTTAGAGTTTAAGATATTATTTAACTTAATTATTCAATAAAATAAAGTGATGTTATGGTTTAAAGTGTGGTTATATTGATTGAAATGTTACTTTAATGATTATATGTATGTATTAATTACAACACATATATTTAATATAGATATCCTACCTTCAGTTAGTGTTTTTGTAAATTAAGATTTTGGGTGATAAAAAATAAATGAAGAGTTTATTGAACACATGAAACACATGCATAGGCATGTGTGTACGTAGTATGTAATTAGTTAAAAAAAAAACAAAACCTAGAAAAAATTAATAGATTTTTTAAGTATTTATGTCATTGGATAAATGTATATATCTTTTTGAAAAATGAGAAGTTTTATAAAACTTATATTGAATAATATTATTATATTATGAATATTTTTGTGATATAGTGTACATGAAAAAAATACACCACACTTTAATTTTAAATACCATAAAGTAAACCCCGTGTTTATTATTTTATTTATATTTATATTTTTATTGGAATTATATCTCTATATAAAAATAAGTTAATAAATTTAATAATATATTTTGTAATTACTGATTTATTTTGGTGTTTATAAGAAAATTTATAATTTAATAAGAAACCATTTTTATGATATTTGTAATATATGATAATTAAATAAATTTATTTTGTTTTTAAAATTTCTTTAATTTTATCTTTTATAACTTTTTAGTTAAATTTTAGTATTTTAAAATAAAATCAAGGAAGTCAATATCATTTCATTAAAAAGTATAAAAAGTAAGTATCATTTATTAAAAATATAAAAGTGATGTATATATATTTATAAACTAAAAGAAATTTAAATATTATTTTATTAATACATACCATTTAACATTTTCATTTTATTTCTTTACTTTTTATATTGTATTACCTAATTCTGATATGAATAACTTTTTTTTATGTGATTAAAATGAATACATTTCGTATACATGCTATTTATGACCAGATAAAAATGTAAAAATTACACTCAAACATACTAAATAAAAAAGGTAAGACATTCATTACCAAAGTGAATTAAAAAAAAAAAAATTAAAAATGTGTTGGTATTCAATATCCATAATCTAACTTCTTCCTCATTTTCTCACCTACCAATTAAAAAAATTTCTCACTTGCATTAATTAATTGATTTTTCTCTCTCTTTACCTGCAAAAAAAAAAAGAATGAAAACGAAAGTATTATTATTTTTTTTCTTTCACCGGACAAGAAAAGCTTATTACTTACTACACACACACACACTCTCTCTCTCTCTCTCTCTCTCTCTATATATATATATATATATATATATATATATCACTGTCAATGGTTAAAATATAATATTATAGTTTGTTGGTATATTCGTATGTTTTGGCAAAAAATGATCACTATTTGCCTCCTATCATATTAGAGGGGCTATATTAATTATCATTCATGTATTTGTTTCTCCAATGTCTACACAATTAGCTACGGTTAAGTATTATTCATTTCATTTGTATGAACTCAGAGGAAGTAGTAGTAGTTGTAGTAGGTATCACATATGGGGGGCAAATGTTACATATAAAAAAGCATGAACATGCATCATCATTGACTTTAAATATGGGTTTATGTTTCAAATTATTTTGGTCCTTAAAAGAATCCAAAGAAAATTAGAGTTAGATTAATTTAAAATGATCTAATAACTTTAAAAGTCATCAAAAGGGTGCATTTGATAAGCTACCAAGAAAGCTAAAGGATAATGATGCATAGAAAATTAGAGAGAGGTTTGAGTTTCTTTGTGAAAGATTCTCATTGAAAATCTAAAGGTCCCCTTTACCCCATGAGTAGTTCAAGCATCTAACATCAAGCATCTCCTTGTAGATGTCCCTCAATCTTATCTTTATTCACAATTAAAGATATTTTTCATTAAAGGAACACAAGGGCACTTTAACTTTTTTTTTTTTTTTTACCTTTTTTGCTTTTAAATTCTACACCAAGATTTGGGAAGTTACATTTTCTATTAGATTTGAATTTTTAGAGCTATTATTCATACCACACTATTCTAATTAATGAAGCTTAATCTATTTAAGCACCTTTTACAAGCTATGTTAAAGGATGCAATTATTGCTAACATGATTGAGGATTTCTTAAGGTGATTGTGATAAATGCTAACCCAAAACTTGATCTCGGAAAGATTTTCAAAGATAACATTACCATATTGGATTTGCTAATTTTTTTAATAAAATAAACTTGTGTCGTTTTCCCCATATCTTCATTCTTGTCTAGCGTGAGATCCATTGAAAATTTCTAGTGCATGTAATATTTAATTATTAAAATTTCATTTGATAACTAAAAAACAATCGAGAAAAAAAGGAAAAACAGTTGGAGGATTAGCTTAAACGAAATAGTTGTTTTAGGTTAGCTAATTGTCTCTTGAATGAATTAAGAAAGAAGAGAAGGAGAATGTGACACATATGAAAAGCTTGGAATTGGTTGAAAGATGGTGAAGAAGAATCTATGAATAAAAGATGTTGGAGGGGAACAAAATGTCCTTGGTGACGTGAGAAGAGGGGTTCAACTTACCACAAACGCAGCACGCACGATAAGATATATATGCATGTTTGTGAATCTTGAATATGTTATTATGAAGATTGTTGTTGTTATGTGGCCACATAGGTGAGAGTGAGGACATTAGTGGCTCTAATGATCTCTTTGTTTATAGGTGCATTTCAAGGATCATTTTGGGGCCTCCATGTGGCACCCATTCATGCCTTCACTACCATACTTTCAACTCTTTGACTTAGCAAAATGTGGGGAAGAGTGAGGACAAGGACTTCCTATTAACTATTAACAACTCTCTCTCTTTTTTTCCCTTTTTCTACTCTTGCTTTTATCTATGTTCTAGCCCTTGGGATGCTTTGCCAAATTGGGCGTTGACCTAATCTCACCGTTTCAACATGTGGGAGATGTATTGTTAGCAGTGAGTTAAGTTTATTTTCTTATTGAGAAAAAAAGAAGATTAGTATTAGTGTGAGTAAAACTAGATTAAATTGATTCTGTTTTAGACACATTTGTTGAAACTGAGGCTTGACTGTTTCAGTAAAGCAATGCCCAGAAAAGACATACGTACATACACAGGGGCGGTTGAAAAGTAAAGGGTGATATATTGAATTTGAAGAGGATACCCTGTCTGCATCATGTCAAATTTTAAATATACTTTCTAAAAGTTAAACAATTAACAAATTCCAAGATGTGCATCTTATATATTAATCCCACTTGCTTGCTCAAAACTTAGGCACCTTTTTCATTTATGTGTGTGTATATACATATATATATTCTCACAGCTTGCAAACAACAACATGAAAATTAAGTAATAGCTAGCTTTGCATAAACATTGTGAGAGCTATAAACATTTCAGCTCCTCTTGTCTTATTTCTTGATACATCTTCATCACAACTTCTCCCATTCAAGTATCATTTTGTTTGATAATATTTGTGATGGAGATTCAATTCCAACAACCAAACCTGCAGCATCAGAAATCAGGCATTGCAATCACCAAAGGTGGAAAGTTGAAAGGGAGAAGCAGAAGCAACAACACCAACAAATTTGTTGGGGTGAGACAAAGGCCTTCAGGGAGATGGGTAGCTGAGATCAAAGACACAACTCAGAAGATAAGAATGTGGCTTGGCACATTTGAGACAGCTGAGGAAGCAGCCAGAGCCTATGATGAAGCTGCATGCCTTCTTCGCGGATCCAACACTCGCACCAACTTCATCACTCATGTGTCCTTGGATTCCCCTCTTGCTTCTCGAATTCGGAATCTTCTTAACAACAAAAAAGGAATGAAAAAACAGGAAGATGCTAATGCTAATAATGCACCAGCTCCAAGAGTAAGCAGCACTAGCACTGCTAGTACTAGTATTAGTACTACTACTAGTGCTATTAGTAATTCAAACAATGGCAATGGCAACAATGACAAGTCTCTTTCTACCGTGACACCTCAAAGTTCAAATCTGTTTGATGATGCTTATAAACCAGATTTGAGCAATTGCAGGGAGGACTTTGGGTCAGGTCAACAATCCAATGCTTCATGGGGTTTTGGAGCTGTCTTTGATCGTTTTCCTATCGCTCAAATATTGGATGTACCAAAGATTGATGATTGCCTCACTGATACAGCTGACTTGGAGCTTTCTGAATTTGAAAGAATGAAAGTTGAAAGACAAATATCAGCTTCACTCTATGCAATTAATGGGGTGCAAGAGTACATGGAAACTGTTCAGGACTCCAGTGAAACTCTCTGGGATCTTCCTCCTTTATGCTCATTGTTCTGCTAAACTTGAAGGTCTAAAAGATCCCGCAATTCTTCCATCTCAATGTCATTAGTCTTGTTTATTTTAATTTATTGAAAACTTGAGGGTGGAGTGTGGGATCTAAGCATTGATTGAAATATTACAATAACATTGGTGAGATATAATTTTGTTTTCCTAACTGCTTTCTTAATGTGAGAAGGAAGATCAATGAGTTTCATTAGCAGCTTGTGAAAGCTCATTTTCAATTATTCTTCTTTTCACATCCTAAATGTCAAAACTAAATCTTCAAGTCTTCTATCAAAGTCTCCTTTCTAGGAATATGCAGTGTAAAAGTCTAGACTTTGGAGGGAAAAGTAAGGAAATTGGAATCTTGGATCTTAGAGCCAAAATCAAAATGACTATTCACGTTGATTTACATGGATAAACAGTAGAACCACTTTAATTTCCTCTATACGTGAAAGGGACAAGTACTATGTTTGCTTTGTTATTAATGGAAAATATGGTTTCGTATCTTCTCAGATTTTGGTCCAATTGCTTTTGCAAGACTCATGCCTTTTGGGCATTTGCTTTGGCTATGATTATTTACCCCAATCAATCATAGATACATAATTTGTCTCATTCTCTTGTCCCAAACATTAGCGGATGAACCATCATAGAAATGATATAACTTTCAGAAACTTTATTTTATAACTTTGGAGATTAAGTGATATGACTGAAATTAAATTACACATCACATCCAAGGAAGGTAACATCTTGGTTGGTCTTGCAGCCCCAGAATTCCCTTTATTAGCACTCTACTCTACTTTCTTAATCCTTATCCTCTCTTCTCTTCCATTTGGCTCGTCAACACTGCATTGAGACTTAGCTATCAAGAATAACATTCTAAAATAACCAACTAGATACTACCAAGTGCTAAACTCTGAACAAATGGAAAAAAGCTAGACAGTGGTTTGTTTGTATCTAGTATTTTCTGTTGGTCTAATGAGTTGCAAGAAGAGACAAACTCCATGCCATGTAAATTGTAATAGGTATAAAACAGATGTGAAAAAAATTCTAGACCAAAACTCGTCAGCATAAGAGACTAGCAAAGAATAAAGAACCAAGAATAGTTCAGCAAATATTTGCAAAAGAAAAGGAATATAAATATTTATTGATGAGGATATGCTGGTGACATATTTATTTTGCTGAAGATGTCAAATTTGATAGATATATGACACTACAGAACATGCGTGGAGACAAATCACGTCTGAACCTGGTGGTCATAGTCTCTTGACTGAAAAATAAATAGCTTGTGCGGAGCCTACAAAGGCATAGGAGTCAATTTTTTTTACCAAACACTAAACTTGGTAAATAACTAAGTCTTGTTTCATGCTATGTAACATCACTATTTTATAATATTCATGGCATGGTGGACTTCAAGTCTTCCACTATTGTTCAATACAGATGGTAGGAACTCTTTTTCATCACGTTTCTTATTTTTCTCTTTTCATCCTTTAAAATGAAAAAAATAAAAATGTTCTAATCCTATACGAGGTAGGCATGTTCTACTATTGATTTAAGATAAAAACTTAGATTCTCCACTTCTGCTAAGGCCTTTAAATCTTGGATAAACTGTTGAGATTTACTACATGAGTTGAATATAAGAAATCGCGACACCGTCTCTAATCCAAAATCTTAAACATTTTGTGTTTGTGAGTTTTTTTTCTTATTACTCAACTTTCTCGTTTCTATTCAGTTTAGGACTTTCAACTTATACTTGTATATTCCTAACACAACGTTCTATATCATTGAAGTGTAGAACAGATCTTGAAATTTTTTCCTTCCTCACACTGAATTTCTCCATATGTAGTTTGCTTCTGGATTTACTGCGGGGGGGTTTTTGATTGGTGGAATATACGAATGCAGCAAATAACATTGCATCATTTATTGCCCCAAATACATTACCCTTTTTCACTTCTTCATTTTCCCACTAGTCAATTATCATAAATTTAGGAAGAGGGACAAATCACCACAAGTTGATGTGACCATACATCATAGAGATCAAAGAACAAGATATAACTTACATTGAAGTAACTCATTGTATTAATAGAATTGATAAAAGATGGTGAATGATTACAAAAGATTCTTATTCATACTAGTGTTGTTATTATGTGTCTAACTAACTGAATACAGGTGAAAATCTCAACCACTGATAATGGTGTTCCATGGGATACCATTTCGTAAAAAAGCTAAGCAAAAGTAAGTTACATGCAACATGTTGACAGCCTCTGTGGTTCTGCATTTGGAAATACAGTGGCTAGTTTAGATCACAATCACCATTTGGAAGTTTGGATATACATCCTTATAGGTTTATCAGTAAACTCTAATCCCAACTAACCTTCCACGGACATAAGACACTATATAGCCAATTTATATCTGCAGTCCCTCATTTTCTTTTGCTAAATTTTAAACACTTCTGCAAAATATAAAATAAACATCTGATTTACTTTAAATAATGGAAATTGCAGAATCCCTACCCTGTCATTTACTTTCACTGAAACATACATACAAGTAATTCAGAATGACAAATACACAGCTGCCGCTCGTGAGGAAAACAATTGTCTCACTCAACACTTCAATATGAAACAATAGTAAGAACATAGTTATTACACGACAGAATGATGCTTAACATACAATGAACAAGGACAGACAGTAGATAGTGATGATGAAGATTTCAATAACCATCCTCAGCTTCTTCTTCTTCACCTTCTGCTCCAACCTCTTCATAGTCCTTTTCAAGAGCAGCAAGATCTTCCCGGGCTTCAGAAAATTCACCTTCTTCCATTCCTTCACCCACATACCAGTGGACAAATGCCCTCTTAGCATACATGAGGTCAAATTTGTAATCAATACGCGAGAAAACCTCAGCGACAGCTGTGTTGTTGCTTATCATGCAAACCGCTCGCTGCACCTTGGCAAGATCACCTCCTGGTACCACTGTTGGAGGCTGGTAGTTGATACCACACTTGAAACCAGTAGGGCACCTAAAATTTGTCACCAAAATCATCCTATAAGATTTTTGTTTCAAGAAAAATGAAAAACTTCAAAGAATATGTCTCAAAAATAGCTCTCATAATATGGCATTCCAAGGAAGTATAATTACCAGTCAACAAACTGAACTGTTCTCTTTGCCTTGATATTTGAAACAGATGCATTTACATCTTTGGGAACAACGTCCCCGCGATACATCAGGCAGCATGCCATGTACTTGCCATGTCTCGGATCACACTTAGCCATCATACTTGATGGCTCAAAAACAGCACTGGTGATCTCAGGAACAGATAGCTGCTCATGGTAGGCCTTTGCGGCAGATATTACAGGGGCATAAGATGAAAGCATGAAATGGATACGGGGATATGGCACAAGATTAGTCTGGAACTCAGTAATGTCCACATTAATTGCACCATCAAATCTCAAGGAAGTGGTCAAGGAAGAGATAATTTGAGATATCAGACGGTTCAAGTTAGTGTAAGTTGGCCTTTCTATATCTAATGATTTTCTGCAGATATCATATATTGCTTCATTGTCCAAAAGCACAACCACATCAGTGTGCTCAAGAAGAGAATGTGTGGAAAGGACACTATTGTAAGGTTCAACAACTGCAGTAGATACCTGTATGATAAACGGTACTCTCATGAGGGCATTTCACATGGATAATAAACAATAATATACCAAAAACAATTAGTAAGCAAACCATAAAACACCAGTTAACCAATACAAGAGAAAGTATCTGTATATCTAGTACATAAGCCTACTGGGTAGTTTGATTAGTCAGGGTAGAAAAATGTTCCTTAAAGGAACACTTTCCTGAATCATAGTCTAGAAAATCAGAAGAAAAATGATGTTAACAAGTGTTTGATGATGCACCACAAACAGATAATTTTACTTCATTTTTTCCCAAAGAATTTAAGAAATCACCTGAGGAGAAGGATAAATGGTAAAACCAAGTTTAGATTTCTTTCCATAATCCACAGACAAACGTTCCAACAGTAATGATCCCAAACCAGAACCAGTACCACCACCAACCGCATTAAAAACCAAGAATCCTTGCAAACCAGTGCAATTGTCTGCTAATTTTCTGATACGATCAAGGCACAGTTCAACAATTTCTCTTCCAACTGCAGCATAGGTACTTAATAAGTTGCATTGTCCAGCTAAACAAGGAAGTGAATAGCCAATTTTGACCTGCATCAGAATTTGACTTACCAGTGTAGTGTCCCCTTGCAAAGTTATTAGCAGCATCTTCCTTGCCTGAAATTAATTGCTCAGGGTGAAATAGTTGTCTGTAAGCACCAGATCTGACTTCATCAATAACACTAGGTTCCAGATCAACAAATAAAGCCCTTGGAACATGCTTTCCAGATCCAGTCTCGCTGAAGAAGGTGTTGAAAGCATCATGTGCAATGCCAACTGTGGTATCACTGCAAGAAGATAGATATGACAATTATTTGTACGAATGTAAAGGGAAAAATAATTAGAATGGATTCATAAAAACAAAATAAAGTTCTAGTTTCAGGGTAGTGAGAAATTAGAAGCTTAGAAAGGGATAACATTCATTCAATGAATTTGGCCTCCAAATGGTTTTATGCTCTAACTAACACCCCACCAACACAATGGACCTTTTATATGTAAAAATTAAAAGAAGGGATTCTCCTATTCAGAAAAGGCAGTACTGCATTTATACTTTTCCTTGCCACAGTTACAATATAAGATGAATGATCTATGCATATTATGTGCTAAATAGACACGACCATAAAAATGGAGGAAACGTAATAAAGAAATAAACATGACATGATCACGCTTAACATTATGATTTAAATCACATCCAACAAAAGACCCTCCATAGAAACAATACATAAGGTAAACTACCAATAATAAGCACTTTCGAAAATATGAGAAGTTTAAGGATGAAATCTAACTGATCAAGTAATACAAGTTGAAGATAGATCAAATTAAGCTTTCTAGTATTCAAGGCAACAATTGAGTGAAAAAGTACACCATAGTCAAAAGACCTAAAGAATCAAAACTTTCATGAAGATACAAGGTATTCAATTAAACAACACATCAAACAGCAATGATCACAGAACTGTACCTAGGCATCGTGCCATCAGGGTTAATTCCATGCTCAAGGCAATATAACTCCCAACATGAATTTCCCACCTGAATTCCAGCTTGTCCAATATGAATGCTAATGATCTCTCTCATCTTCTGTGTGTCAGCTTCTCTGTGTGATGATGCAAACAAAAATCAGAAGGAGGAGTAAACTGCAAGGAGAGAAAGCAAAGAAGATTCTTTGATATTTGTTTGCTCTCTTTAGAGTTAGAATAGCTTGACACATAAACACATGTGAAGGTTGGAGAAAAAAGTCAAGCGGTTAGAAAGTATAAAAATTGATGAATATCTTAAATTATTGGAGTGAGTTTTGTAATAATGAAGAGGGGACCTTCATTTGGAGATAAATAACAGTTGAATGGGGGTTGAAGGGGTCCATGCTTTTGGTCGGTTTTCCAACTTATATTAGGGGACACAACTCCTTGTCTTCTTTCCTGTTATGCTTCCAAGCAGGCATCACATGTGCTGCACAAGATAAAACTTTTTACTTTCAACTTATAACTGTTATATTTTCAATCACTTATTATCAAATTCAATAAATCTAATAGTAATTTCTCATAAAATTATTTTATATTTTCAATATTTATTATTTAAACTACAACTTATATAAAATAATAACAATTCGTTGATATAAGTAATATTATATTTGAATATTTTAAATACTTTTTATATTAATAACAATTAAAACCTTATTCAATATAATCATAAAAGAAAACCTAGATATAATTCCTTGCATGCATGTTTTTGGTGTTGAATCAAAACTCAAGTCTCTCCTAATATAAAAATTTACAAATCATAATGACAAAACACTTATATAATTGTATCTAAACCTTTTCTTACTATTTATACATATAAAAAATGAAACTAGACCATATATTAACGCAAATTATTACACCATTCAATTATTTTTTACAAAATATACTTTTTTATATATTCTGAAAATATCTACATTTGTTATGCAGTATCCATCTGGTATTTGTGACACATCTTTTTCCATTGGGGCTGGCTGGTACAGATACACAGCTGTTGACGTTGCTCCTCCATGTTTCTATTCAAGTAATAGAGTCAGATATTTTTTATAATGAACAGATTTTTTATTACACAAGGCACCACGTGTTGGATGATAATAATTGAGTGATAGTTAAAATTGTTAGATATTATAAGATCAGAAAAGTATAATTAAACAAGACCCTACTTCTTATGTTTGTAATGATTGGTTGATTACTGTGCTTTTTTATGTGTTTAGTGAAGATTCATTATTTTCTACACCAAGTTTGTGCATTAGTAATGGTATGGAACAAGATGGGTCCATGGTACCAAAATCAGTGTTATAGCAGAATATCAATCATAAGAAAATCTAGTTTTATCTGAGAATGTTGACTAAGCAAAGCTAATGAAGAAGCTCTCTAACATGCAAATTATGTACTTTTATGTGGGCTAGCTAACTTTGTGTAGAACACTGTGCAGACTAGAAGTGTTTATGACTGGTTGATTTTGGCATAGTGAGTTGCAACACTTCAACTATCAGTATTCACTGTCAGATATTGGAAGCATGAAAGGATGAATGAAACTTTCATTCTCCATATCCCAAGGTGGAAGAGGAGTAGCAAGAATTTAGTGCTTGAATCATTTATATTTTTCTTTCTCATTAGGGATACAGAAAGGAGGATATAGGATGTGCCCCACTCTATTAAATGCATCTGATATGCTGATTGAAGGTTTTGGAATTTAGCACTCATATACCTTTTTGTTTGATCAATGTGTTGGAAATGCAGCCCAAGGGAGAGAAATATTCAAAAATTCTTTACCCATAAATTATGAGTTAATTATGTAAGTAAATCTGATATCATGCTTAATAAAAAAATTTAAAATATTAGGTTTATAATTTTTTCTCATGTATATATACAGGGCTTAGTTATCCATTTTCACTTAATATAGAATTTTATCTTCATAATTTAAACTCCAACAATGTGTAATGAACTTTTAATGTTTACGGTCAATGATTTAATAAAACTTTAGCAACTCTTTAAAGAAGTAATCTCTTTTTAGTCTTTCCATGAATTGTATACTTATGCATTTTTTTTAATGGATCATAATTCAACTGTGAGTTGTATAAGATACACATTTTGCATAAAAGATGGTATGCATCACCTTATTCACCTTGTACAAAAGCTTTCCGATTTTTTAAACTCTATTGAACCCTCTTTTATAAGAGTTAATATATTATTTCGTCGTGTTTGCACACCATAGTTAGTATGAATTGGGAGCCTCTATTTTAGTCAAAGAAGAGACTGGTAACTCAAAATACTATAAAATCATTGAATATAAATTAATTTTAAATAATTAGTTATTATATTGAATAAATTAGATATTATTTTATAAATTAAAAAATTATTGTTATTGTTTCTAAATTTATAAACTAGTTTTTAGATTGATTTTTAATTAGTTAATCGGTATCTAATTAGTTAATTGATATCTAATTAGCTACCAATGTTTTAACTACCAATTCTAGAATCTAAAGTAGTTGGTAGCTAAATCCTTATATAAATACCAATTTAAAAACTAATTTATAAATTTTATTAATAATAGAAACTACTCTAGATACCAATATTTTTTTTAATCTAAAATAGTATATAACTTAATTAAAGTAGTGATTAATTATTTTTTCCTTTAAAATTAGTTTTTACTTAATGATTTTCTTGTAGTCAAACCCATTTGTTCACAAGTTTGAAATTTTTTAAATATATATTTTTTTAAAAAAATACACTTATGTTAATACTTTTTATTTTTTAATTAGTTAGTTAATCACTCCATTAGGAAGAATTTAGAGAATTTGTATTTTTACATATTTCACAATAAATACATTGGAAAACGAAGCAACAACATCACGAGGAACCAGAGACAAAGTGCTACGATGGAAAAGGAAAGATTGAAATGAAAAGGTCTCCTTCGGTGAGAACTCTTCCTTGTGAGATAATCACTCTTTAACTCTTGATGTCCAGTGATGCTTTGGAGATGTCGGTGCACATGACGCATAGAGGTGTTTAGGGTTGTAAGGCCAATCTGGAGATGGAGCAGTGATACTAGTTGCTTTACCTCACCAATTTTACAACGAAGTATTTTTATTCTAATTTTTATCGAAAACTCGTGATTTTCATAGCTGAAGAACATATTTCATTCATTATATACTTTTTATAAAATTGTATTATTATGAAAATATTTTTTTAGTTTTTATATCCAATTTTGATGTGTTATATTTTGACCAATCAATATAGAAAGGTTTTGGTCTAATTCTTGGAACTGCTAGGTGACATAAAAAAGGCTTCAGCCTAAATCCTAACAATGCAAGTCAACTTTAAAATGCTTGACCATTCGGCCTAATTCTCAACACTGCGAGTTGACATGAAAAATGTTTCGACCTAATTCCTCGCACTATCATTTGAGATGAAAAGGCTTCAGCCTAATCTTGACACTACCAGGTGATATAAAAAAGGCTTTTGCCTAATTTCTAACACTACTAATCAACCTTAAAAGGCTTGTCAGATATGCCTAATTTCTGACATTGTTAGTCAACCTTAAAAGGCTTGAAAGATCGGTCGAATTAGTGCACTGCTAGTCGACCTTAAAAAGCTTGACTAATCAGTTTAATTCTTGGCACTGTTAGTCGACCATAAAAGGCTTGACCATTTTGCCTAATTCTTAGCACTACAATTGACATAAAAAAGACTTTGACCTAAATCTTGACACTATTGTATCAAAAGGTTGACCGATCAATCTCAACCATTAAAACAAAGTTGATCAGTCTTTCAGCAAATATACAAATTTAAGCCTTAGACTCAACTTATGAAAATGAGTGATCTAAAATTTTTATGCACAATCATAAATTGATTAAGCAAAAATTAATTTTTTTGGTGGATAAACCTCTTCGCCTACTTAACTCGAGGATGGGGGTTGTGTGTCATTCTGATAGGGGGGAGGTTCGAACATAAGTAGTCGGCCATGAAGGGGTATCGCTCGTAGGGTGATCTTTAGTAATTGATGTTAAGAAGATCAACCTCTAGGAGATCGACCTATAGGAGAGCGGCTTCAAGTGCCCCCTATCGCTTGAAGGGTGATCTTTAGTAGTCGATTTTTAGAAGATCAACCTCTCAAATCCCTTGAGCGCATTTTGGAGAGTCTCGTCGAGATCCTCGACAAAAATTATGGGAATCGATCAAGAAATCTGCTATTTTGGAATTTGTTTTCCAATACCCCGTATATTGTGGGATGTCTTTTCTCCCATAGGGATAATTTAATAAGAAAAAATGGTTGAATTTTATTTAGACTGGTTCAAGGAAAGAGATAGACTCTTTAAACATCGTTATAACCCACAAAAGCCTTAAACCAAAACAATTATAAAAATGACTTAAGTCCGAATGGTACATTAGATGAGTATTGAAACCTAAACAATCTATATTCAAAAAGACAAAAACACTATTAAATATATTAAAAAAAACCATCAAGTCTTATTGATTTTCGTGAAGGTGATATGAATTATGGATCGAAGGGAGTTAGTTGGGTTAGTAAGGCAAGCAACTAAGGCCAATTTGTTGTCAGAGATTAAGATTGGTAGAGAGGAGGTAGAGCTTAGTATTCTACAATTTGCAGATGATACCTTTTTTCTATGTGAAGAGTCACATAGTAATGTGGTAACCATGAAGGCGATACTAAGGGGGTTCGAGATAGCCTCAAGCCTTAAGATAAACTTTCACAAGTCTAAGATTGTTGGAGTAAACGTTGATAGAAATGTTTTGGCAAGTTATGCAAAGACACTGAATTGTGCCCAGATGGGAGTGATGTGATTCCAATAGCCACATAGAACAAGATTCTTGACACTTTGAGGAATCACCTTGAGCTGGAAAATGTAGAGGCACTTTCTTAGAAGTTGGATCATGGTTCTAAGATCAAGAACTCACCAATAACAAGTACCAAATCCCAAACTCATTTGGATGAACCAAATATTGTCAAATTGAATCAACAAAGGAATAGAAACTAGATTAACCGAACAGAATTAGCTACTAATCATATGAACCGAACAGAATTAAAAACAAAACAGAATATAGGTGCTGAAAATAGAAAAACCGAAAGCTAGACAACTCAAAAACACAAGGCAACAAGAACAATTGAAGAAGAAGAAAGGAAGGAGAAGAGAATGCTCATGAAGATGGAAGATAGGTTGGATGATCACGCCACTAGAAGTATGGATGCTCCTAGATGAGTGTGGAAGCCGCCACTTGAGGAAACCATGGTCCTTCAAGATAAGACTAGAGTAGAAGCTCAAAAGCTCTCCAAATGCTCACTCCAATTTTGAGTATAGTTTCTTTAGATAAATTCAAATCTGAATTTTACAAAGAGAGCACCTCTATTTATAGCCTAAGGTGCTGAAATGTAAGCTACACAAATTCAAAAAAACTCCCTCCCAAAAAGCTTCTAGAATTTGCGCCTAAAACAAGGCATGAGGAAGGTGTGATCCTTTCTCTCACTTTGGCACCTCCTTATTTACTCCTACACCTATCTACTAATACACCCCCCCTAAGACTCTTAACTAAAGACTAAAAGATGCTTTAACAATAGAGGTTTCTAATGTTTCCCTCTAAGCACCTTTCTAAACAATATTTATTTAAAACTTGGCCTTGCCCTTCATGGGATGGTCTTTGGGCTTTTGTGGGCTTTGGCCTTCTTGGGCTTGGGCTTGGGCTTGGGCTTTATCTTTTGCAAAGATTAACAAGAAAAACTTTAAATGTGAAGGCGAATGATCTTGTTCTTCATTATAAAAAGCCACCTTTAGTTGATTCTCATCATACTCCCCGAGTTGGAGAGAATTCGCCCACGAATTCTGAATCCCTGCATATAACAAAGTCAGTGTACTTTTACAATCAAAAGAGTAAGAAAAAGGAATACATGACTTAGTAGAGGGAATCAAAGGGATTGCAGAAAGGGAGGTCCTATGAATCAACCAAGTTGGAAAAATTTGTTTGGGAATGATGATATTTTTTGGAAAAAGACCTCTTAAATGGTGAAACCCATTAGGAGGTATGAAAAAATCATCCCTAACATATTTTAACCAAGGTGGTGTTGAAATAGGAACCTTGGGTAATGAAAAAGATAAAGAAGAAGAAGACCTTGGAGGGTCCATTTGAGGTATAGCACGAGTCAACATGATGGATTTAGAGGAGAAAATGGTGTGACTCGGTGTAGTACTTACTTCTTTTTCTTTCTCATTTTCTCTTTTAGTTTTCATTTTTATTTGGTCCTCATGAACCTCTTTGGGAGAGAGGGGTTTTAATATAACCTTGCGCCCTAGGAAGGAAAAAGACATTGTATTGGATAGGCCATCATGTAAAACATGTCTATCATATTGCCAAGGCCTTCCTAAAAGAAGATGAGAAGCTTCCATGGGCACAACATCACATAAAACCTCATCTTTATACTTTCCTATAGCAAAGTTAATGAGGACTTGTTTATTCACCATGATTTCACCTACTTCACTAAGCCATTGTAATTTGTAGGGCTTGGTATGAGAGATAGTGGGTAAAGCTAACTTCTCCACAACTCTTGTACTAGCCACATTAGTGCAACTTCCCCCATCAATAATCAAGGAACATAACTTGTTGTTGATAAGACATCGGGTGTGAAAAATATTTTCTCTTTGAGTATCATTCAAAGATTTTGGAATTGTGCCCAACATACGTCTTACCATCAATAAGTCACCTTCACAAGGACTTTGACTCTCATTTTCACTTGAAGGTCTAGAAGGTGAAGAATGCCTAGGTGAATTGGAATCATGCTCACTAACTACAATGCCTTCATGCATGTACATACTTCGTTTAGAAGGGCAATTAGCAGCAATGTGACCATATCCCAAACATTTAAAACACTTTTGACTAGACGATTTAATTGGGGATTTAGGCCTAGAAGTAGATGGCATAGGATCCTTGGGTTTGAAAGAAGAATCTTTGGAAGGATGTTTAGAAAAAGAATTTTTGTTTTTCCAAGACTTGGAGTAGTATCCATCATTGGAAGCATTTTTGAAAGAGTTTTTCTTAGCAAGTTGGGCTTCCACCTTCATTGCAAGATGAACTAAAGAGCCCAATGATGAATACTCTTGTAACTCAACAATGTCTTGAATATCCTTCCTAAGACCACTCACAAACCTAGCAATCATAGCTTCCTCACTTTCCTCTAATTCAATTTTAAGCACAAGCGTTTCTAGCTCCTTATAATATTCATCCACATTTAGCGTGCCTTGTTGAAACCGTTGGAGTCTCAACATGAGGTCTTTCCTAAAATGTGGGGGCACAAATCTAGCGCGCATTTGATCCTTTAAAGAGTTCCAAGAGTCCACGGGAGGACCCTTGTGATAGATAATGTCCTTTACAATTCCATGCCACCATTTCATGGCATAATCACTAAACTCTAGGGTGGCTAGCTTAAGCTTATGCTCATCTTGGATCTCATGGATCTCAAATATTTCTTCACATTTAGCCTCCCAATCTAAATATACATTAGGATCACTAGAGCCATTAAAACAAGGAAGCTTGACCGAAGGTAGCCTAGACTTTGCATCTTGGTAGTAACCATTGCCGTAGTGATGTCTTTCTCCTTGAAGATGAGGTCTTTGTCCATGAAATTGTGGTGGATTCCTCCTTCTCCTATGCTCTTCTTCACGGCCAAAATCATTTGAAGAGGCTCTTGAGGATGGTCTATGAGAATGATGCCCATCATGGATAGAAGGAGATGGTCTAGCTTGTTGGACCTCCATCTTTTGCATTTTCTCTTCCAAGCGTCTAATAGTTCTTTGTGCTTCATGTAATTCACCAAGGATTGAAGCTTTGGAAGGAGAATTCTGCTTGTAGGATGCATCACTTGAAAATCCAGCCATTTGTAATTAAAAACAGCAAACAAGTTAAAAATTAGCAAAAACAGTGAGCTTGGTAATTGAAACTGCCGAAGTGAATTTAAGGCTGAAAAAAGATATCACTCTCAAAGAAATAATGTTCTTGCTCCAATCTGATCTTGAGGCCTTGGAATCCTCAAAAGAAATATGTCAAAGCAAGCACACCAATCTTAAGAGCAAACCACCACAAAACCAAAGAAACAATAAAGACAAACAAGAAAAGGTATAAGCAAGGAAAGGTAATTGCAAAAGGAATACTATATGTAAGACAAACTCAAAGAGTAAGAATGAAAGACAATCAAGAAAATAAAGAACTCAATGAGAAAAGTAGGCACACAAAAGAATACCTAAGGAAAAGCACTAGAGTAGATGAAGAAAACAAAAAAATTTAACTACTGGAAATTTTTTTTTATGCAAACTGTGTTTGATATTCACTGATTTAAATGGAACGTTGTAGAGCGAACTGGATTATGAAATTTATACCACAGAAACTTCAAGATGTTAACTCAATAATGGCACTGGAATCAATTAAAAACAGTAAGCCAATTGAGAGAAATAAATTTTTTAAAATCACTGCCAGATTACCGTATTTTTTTCGGCAGGAATGTACACTTTTTTTATTTTATTTATCATTTTTTGTGTACTTCATATTTTTGAATGATTCTTTTTTCTATTCTTTTCTAACACTTTGAATATCTCAAATCCAGAATTTCAGAATTTTACAGTACGTAAATCAGTTGCAATAAGGAAAAACAGTAAGCACTTTTTTCAGAAACAGAGGAATCCTAATAGGAATAAAAAAACAGGATGATGAACTAGCAAAGACATAATAGAATACAGGGCGGACGCGAAGGCCCCAGGCCGGGATTTTCCCCTAACTAAAGAGTAACACACTTGGAGAACTTGTATAGGTCTAGAATACAAGTATGAACTCAATGCTAAAAAGAAAATGCTCAAAGGATCAACATCAATTCAGAAAAAATATATGACACCAAAGCAAGAAACAATCAAAACAATAAAAGTACTACTAGAAGTAATGACATATATGGAATAACATGACTAAGACAAAACTTAACAAGATTCAAAAATTAAAAGACACAACACAAATTGTAACAAGTGGAAGGAAGCTTAAGGTAAACTCTAGGAAGGATAATGCCATTCCAAAAGAGCAACCATACTCATAAGAATTATGAGTGCCATAAACCTTTCCACAAACACTTGGAGCAAAAGAAAAACAGCAAGAATACTCAATTAAAATTCTAAAACAGAAACTTAAATTGCAAGAAAAATTAAAGAGCTCTTGAAATAAAGTGCACACAACTCAACAATTAAACAAGAATGAACCTAAGACTCATGATACCACATGATGTGATTCCAATAGCCACATAGAACAAGATTCTTGACACTTTGAGGAATCACCTTGAGCTGGAAAATGTAGAGGCACTTTCTTAGAAGTTGGATCATGGTTCTAAGATCAAGAACTCACCAATAACAAGTACCAAATCCCAAACTCATTTGGATGAACCAAATATTGTCAAATTGAATCAACAAAGGAATAGAAACTAGATTAACCGAACAGAATTAGCTACTAATCATATGAACCGAACAGAATTAAAAACAAAACAGAATATAGGTGCTGAAAATAGAAAAACCGAAAGCTAGACAACTCAAAAACACAAGGCAACAAGAACAATTGAAGAAGAAGAAAGGAAGGAGAAGAGAATGCTCATGAAGATGGAAGATAGGTTGGATGATCACGCCACTAGAAGTATGGATGCTCCTAGATGAGTGTGGAAGCCGCCACTTGAGGAAACCATGGTCCTTCAAGATAAGACTAGAGTAGAAGCTCAAAAGCTCTCCAAATGCTCACTCCAATTTTGAGTATAGTTTCTTTAGATAAATTCAAATCTGAATTTTACAAAGAGAGCACCTCTATTTATAGCCTAAGGTGCTGAAATGTAAGCTACACAAATTCAAAAAAACTCCCTCCCAAAAAGCTTCTAGAATTTGCGCCTAAAACAAGGCATGAGGAAGGTGTGATCCTTTCTCTCACTTTGGCACCTCCTTATTTACTCCTACACCTATCTACTAATACACCCCCCCTAAGACTCTTAACTAAAGACTAAAAGATGCTTTAACAATAGAGGTTTCTAATGTTTCCCTCTAAGCACCTTTCTAAACAATATTTATTTAAAACTTGGCCTTGCCCTTCATGGGATGGTCTTTGGGCTTTTGTGGGCTTTGGCCTTCTTGGGCTTGGGCTTGGGCTTGGGCTTGGGCTTTATCTTTTGCAAAGATTAACAAGAAAAACTTTAAATGTGAAGGCGAATGATCTTGTTCTTCATTATAAAAAGCCACCTTTAGTTGATTCTCATCAGGGAGTCCCTTTCAAGTACCTGGGCTTAGAAGTGGGAGGAAATTCAAGGAAGGTTAAGTTCTGGGAGCCTGTACTAACCAAACTAAAAGCTAGACTCAATGTTGGAGAGGAAAATTCTTGTCTCTAGCAGGGAGAATATCTCTTGTTAAATCAGTTATCTCTTCGGTCCCGTTATACTACCTATCCATTTTTAAAGCCCTAGAGTCAATTTACAAAAACATAATTAGTATCCAGTGGAGGTTTTTGTGGGGGTGGGGGAAGGAGAAGAAACTGATACAATGGGTTAGCTAGGAAGACGTATGTAAGTCGAAAGTGGATGGTGGCTTGGGGATCAGAGATATTCGTAAATTCAACCTTGCCATCATGGCCAAATGGAGATGGAGGTTAGTGTTAGAAGAGGAAGGAAGGTGGAAGGATTTGCTGGTTTCAAAATACGGAATGGTCACAAAATGCTTGCGTACCCCAGTGAAAACACAATCATGGTGGTGGAGAGACCTACAAAAAGTATGTAAAGAGGGAGGAGGCGAAGGATGGTTTCAACAACAAATTGCATGAAAACTTGGAGGTGGTGACAAAGTGAAATTCTGGGAGGATGTGTGGTTAGGAAATAACAGCATCAAATCCCTCTACCCTAGGTTGTTCACACTGTCCCTGAACCAGGGTCTAAAGGTGAATGAGGTAGGGGAATGGGTAGATGCAGAATGGCGGTGGACCTTAAGGTGGAGGAGGGATATATTTGAATGGGAATCCTTGTTGGAAACTAATTTCATTCACTACATATCTCGGGTAAGGTTGTCAAGGGAACAAAGAGATGTGCTGATGTGGGGTTGCAAAGAAGTAGGGTGCTTTACTGTTAGTTTAGTATATGAATTTTTAGCGAAGAGGGCCAGCAGTCCCCACTAGGAAGTGTTCAAGTCTCTGTGGAAAATAAAAGCGTTCCCTAATGTTATAATCACAGCTTGGAGGGTTCTCCTAGGTAGAGTGCCAAGTAGAATGTGTTTGAGAAGGAGAGGGGTAATGCTAAACACAATATTGTGTGCTTTCTGCCAAACGAAGGAGGAATCATGCCAACATATCTTCATTGAATGCCCCTTTAACCAGAGGGTGTGGACGTTATGTTTTAAATGGATAGTTATTATGTTCGTACAACACAACGAGCTATCAAAGCACTTTGAAAACTTCTACTTGCCACATCTGAATAACAAACAAAATCTATTGTGGAAAGGAGTATGGGCTACTATAGTGAGGTGTATTTGGGACCATAGGAACTCGATAGTTTTTAAACAAGGTGTTGTAGATGGGGAAGAGATTCTCATGATGGTACAACTCAAGTCTTGGCAATGGCTGAAGCACAAAGGATACACTTTTAATTGTTCTTTTGCTGACTGGATTCTCAACCCAATTATCTGCATTAGAAGTTCAAAGTGAGTTGTTGCTGGTTGGGGCCTACAAGAGGATCTGTTATTAGAAAAAGTTAGCTGGAGTGTTGGATGATAACATAGATCCTGTAGGCGAGTTCTCTGGTTAGATTCATTGGAACCCCTCCAATTAAAAAAGGGTTGCTGTGGTGAGGGTGTAATTCTAGAATGAGGACCGTAGTGAATGCAAAATGCAGTTCTGATGACAATTGTGGAAGGTTTTGAGAATAATTCACTTGTGAGAGGATAATGATGAAACTGGAGTTGGTGGGCACGAACAGAACATGTCTTTGATGCTTTGGAGTTAAAGACTACAGAAGTTCCAGTGGAGGGCCACATTCAAATATGGTTTATCTATCACTCTTTTGTAGGTAGCTGGTGTTGTTGAGACACAAGATAAGAGGTGGAGATCAATCCTCAAGAAGTTTTTTCTTTTCCTTTTTGTGCCTTGGAGGAGTAGCTTTGCAGGTACTGGTTTGTAGATATAGGGAGCATGATTAGGAGAGTGCACCATCTTTGATTCTGCTGTTTGCCTAGGTTGATCGACTGTCAAGTCGGATAACATCGAGTGTAACTGCTGGCTGCTATGGAGGGTTTGTTGTGAGCCTTGCTGAAGGCTGCTGTGGGGAAGGTTTTAGCACCGGAATGTGGTTGCTAGAGGTTAAGTACACTCAGACCAGAAACTTGTAGCTGGTGCTATAAAAGCTGGGTGGTCTTTATGGTTTGTGTTCTGAGTTGAAATCCCCTATCTGCTTTAGTTGCTTTTAAAGATGTATGTATAGGTTCTAAGGGAGTGTTAAAGAGGGTTACAAATCATAGTCTTTTTTAGACAAGAATGTCTCGGTCTAATAGGTTGATTTGGTTTTTAGTCTCTACTGGAAGAAAATATTGGGATCCGTTAGTGGAGCATAGTTTGCTATTGAAGCTTTATTGGTAGGTGCTGGTGCTATTTTGGAGAGCCTAGCTGGTCAGTCTTCTCTGGTATAGGTTTTTGTGCTGCTATGTTTTTCACCCCTGCAGGTTGCGAATGAGGTGCCTTGTGAGGCTGATGTCCATCTGCCACCCTGTTTTCTGGTGTTCCTGGCGTGGTGGTACGAGGTGATAAGGGGAGCAAAGAGGAGCTGATTTGTTGTATCTAGGTTGTCTTAAAACTAGAACTTCCTTGGTGCTTCTAGTAGGAGCAGTTGGTAGGAGAAAATAGGTGGAACTCTACTAGGCTTAGTGCAATATCAAGGCTGCTATTGTGAACCTTAGGTTGGTAGTTGCTGGTTTAGTATTCGTGTTTTTAGTGTATGTTAGGTTATGCAAATTTATCTATACATTCTGTTCCAACTCCTTTTTTTGGTTTCTTTCCTGTTAGGAAATGTTAGACTAGCTTTTGTTCTAGTGTGAGCCGATTGCTCAATTGAGCTAGGCTGGTCTGGTCTTTTCTGCTAGGAATGTAGGAATGATCTGGAAGCACTTATATGCTCAAGATTTTGGTTTTTGTATACGGGTTGGGACACCCCTAAAGTGGTCCCCTGTTAATTCAATTAATTCTTTGCTGATAAAAAAAAGGATCGAAGGGAGTTTTTTCTTGCACCTCCATGTCTTTCTTTCTACACCCCATACTTCCAAAAATACTCAAATTACCATTTGTCATTTTTAATTAAGCCTTTTTCTTTAATTCTAGAATGTGGAATCCAAAGACTTTATAGGTTATATAATTTGCAAGTTAAAACTTGTGTTTTAGATTATATAATCTGGAATACAATGTATTATAGATTGCACAATCTAGAATACAAAATTTGTATTTCGGATTATAGAATCTAGAGTGAATAAATTTGGAAGTTTTTGAGAGTATGAGGATGCATGAAGAAATTATGGGAGTGCACAAAGAAATTTCAAGAATTTCAAGATAAGTGGATTATGCAGCACGAACATAAGTGAGACAACAAGTTAAAATAGACAATTTGCCCACATTTTCTCTTAGTGGATAGTAGATCGGCTTGTATGACCATCCCAAATTCTTATCCTTAATATTTATTATGTTATTTTATTATTTATTATGTTATTTCTCATCCATTGGATGAGTTATGCATAAAAATTTCATAACATCACCCTAACCACTTAGATTATTTCAATAACACATTCTACACACATTAAAATATTAGTTGAGTTCAGACTCTCTTAGGCCATGTTTGGATTAGAGAGGAGAAATTAGAAAGTGTAAAAGGATTGATTTAAGAGGAAAGTGTGGAGAAAGTAATGTTGTTTAGATTAAGGAAAAGAGAGTAGATTTGAATAGAAAACTTGTAGATGATTTGATTGATATAGTATAATAAAAAGTTTATATTAATATATTTAAAAAAGAATTTTTAAAATAAATTTTTTAAAATAATTTAAGATTATTTTAGAATAATTTATTTCATATAATATATTATTTTAATATTTTTTACTTTAATTTACTTATTTTATTATAATAAATTTAATTATTAAAATAAATATAATCATCTATCTTTTTGAAGTGAACAATATTTTTCGTACAAATCTCTTCTTATATGAGTGGAAAGTTTAGATTACAACAAACTTTGTTGTTTTGTGCAATTTTTTAAGTTTTAAATTCTTGAAATTAACATTTTCTTTACTTTTTCATTGCTATGCTATGAATGTTTCTGTGCCTTGAAACAAACACACCATTAATCTTATTTATTATCATCAATTACAATTTCCAAATACAATTATGAAAAAACAAAGTTAAAACAATACTACAAACATATTTTCTTGTTATATAATACTTAATCGGATAAAAAGTAAATCACCAATAATCTTAATTTCAAAAATTTACATAAACTTCATTCATATTTTTAAATCTCCTTCTACTCCTACTTGTATATATTTTAATTTCATCATTGCAAAATTCTTGTTAACAATATTTCTAATAATATTTTCTTAATCAAAATAATCAAATATAAAAAATACAAAGTTAAGGATTTGAATATCCATAACGCTCAACAATTATTTCATTAAACCAACCCCATTTATAATTTAAAATAACTTCCTTTAGTTAATTGTTACTTTTATTCAAAGAAACAAAAGATGAAAAATATCAAATATTTACATACCTAAATGAAATATTCCAAAAACAAAAATAAAAAAAAATATACTCAAAAGACTAATTAGTTACAATAATAATATTTTTTAATTAACAACACCGATAAAACTTCAAAATATTCACGAATAAAGCACAAAAAAGTTAAGATTAGAAATATTTAATTCAGAAGTTTGAATTCTGACTAAACAAAAATATTAATATTTTATTCTTTCTACCCGGTTGTGTTTATGGTAAAGGTGAGAATGAAAAATGAAGAGAGAAGTTGCGAGAAGTTAAATAGGGAAAGAAGCGTATACACAATTGAAGGAAGCCACATGAATAAAAAATTAAGAAAAGTAACTTAGTATCATTTCCGACCATAAGAATAATGAGTGTGAAGCTTTATCTTAATAAAAAGGTGGTATAACCCCGAAAAAATATATATATAACTATAGGTTCTACAATATTAATCTTATACAATTTTTCAAAATATTTTTAGTCACTTGTTTAAGATATATGAATACAAATTTTTATAGAATCAAGTTCTAAAATAAAGTTCTAAGACCTTTGAGATACTCCTACATCACTATCAAGATCTACTCATGTACAACTATCACAATTTACAATACAACAAAAAAATCAAGGACAAGCTATTGAAAAGGAATTTCATCACATACTTAATACAAACAACAAGAATCAATCATTTTTTTTAATAAAAAAAATTTCATGTTAGGCATCACTATGCAACTTGACATCTTAGCTAGACTGATACCTCAAGTAACACAAATCATCTGACATCACATGAAAAAAATATTATTAAAAAAAATATATGGCGGGACTGGACCAAAACCCATATGTTAACAAAAACGATATATAGGTAGACTATACATATTCATAAAGAGTTTTAAGAACAGACTAGATGGAAGTCTATTATACCAATGAAATGATTCTCTATGAATAAATCATAAATTAATCAACTTATCAGTACATGCATTCGCTTCACGAAAAATATGAGTAACCCTAAACCTGATTTTCCCACAAAAATCAATCAGATTTGTCATTCATAAGAATTCTTTCAAATGTGATTATATAAAATTCCAATAACTATCACATCATTCAATTACACCACACATTGATATGTTTTCAATCATATTCATTGGATTTCATTTCAATCCACAATTTTTTGATTTTATTTCAATTATACTGACTCCACATAAAACTATTTGTCTCACACGACCTTGCTTTCCTTCATTCCTTAATACTTTAGATTTCATTTCAATCATAGGATTGCATATGGATCTATCGTCGTCCTTAAAACTCATTAAGTATGCCCCTACTTAGACTAACATTTGATCCAATACTGATGTGAGTTGATTTTATGATTGATCATTTTTATGGTGACACTTTAATTAGATTTGGATTTTAGACAATTAGAGGTGACAACCTAAGGAAAATCCCCACTAGACATTAACTTAACCAAGTGGTTAAGTAGATGTGAATGTTCATTTCACAAAGACAAAAGGAAAACTCAATTAAATGGTGATGATGATGACAAGATAAATGGGCAGAATCATATAAAGAAACAAGAACAAGAAGAACAAAATCGAATAGACATATGGAAACAATTAAAGGACAAGGAAGATACAAACATGAAAAATGAATGGATTAATGGAAGAGATGATGAAAGAAGAACTTATGGATGGTGGAGCAATGGTGTATCACGCCACTTGATGGGATGGAACCACCAAGATAAGTGGGATGAGGCCGCCACTTGAGAGCATCATGAACCCAAGATAAGACCAATTTTGGAGGAGAAACACTCACTCACTACTCACACAAAAATTGTGCAGAATTTCTTTACTATAATTTCAACTTGTGTTTACAAAGGGGGAGACCTCCTATTTATAGAGTGAGGAGCCTTGGAAAACATGGAATGAGGGTAGAAGGGGAAGAAGCAAATATGGTGCAGTTTCTAGGGTGGACTTTAGTCAAAGCCGCACCTTATGCACCTTATGTATCATATGCTAGGTTCTTGATGAAGCCGCTGGAGCTTCAATAAGAGTTCATTCCTATAAGGAGGAGGAACAAATCGCACGCGCATACATGTTTTCAATCTCCATTCTTCCTCTTCTTCTTGAGTTTGCCTTGCTTGAGCTTCTTCTAATCTTTACAATCTTTTCACAACTTGACTTAGTTTCCCGTCTTTGTGGACAAGTTGCTTCTTGACCTCCACAAGTTCTCCCAAAAGGTGGGCTTTGTGATAGGATTCTGGTTTTGAAGATGCACCACTTGAAATATGAGCCATAACAAACAAACAAGAAACACAAGTAACAAATAATTAAAGAAAAAAGAAGTGAGTAAGAAAGTAAAGCTTGCGACAATTTGAAGAAAAAACACTTAACCGCTGAAAGAAAATTTTCTTCCCTTAACCAAGGTCTTTATTGTGGTTTGAAAAACTCTCAAGTGAATAATGTCAAAGTCTCAACACTTGCAAAAGGTATTTCACCACAAAACTTGAGAAAGAAAGAAAAGACAAACAAGAAAAACTTAAACAAGAAAATGCTAAACCAAAAAAGGAATCAAGAGATTGTGACAAAACTTTGAAAAAGATGACAAGCCAGAAAAAACACAAAAGAAGACTTTAAGAAACTCACTAAACTTTTAACTATGAAACTTGGCTTTTTACAAAAATGCTAAAGCAAAAGGATAAAAAATTTCCACAAGGTTGAAAACAATTTGCCAATTAAGTTGAATCCATATTTTGGAAAATGATTTTCTTTGCTAGGTGATAACCAAAGATGCTTTATAAAAGTGCTTACTGTTTTTGCGTCACTGTTTGGCTTTACTGTTTTTTTTATACTAAATGTGACTTATGGAAAAGAATGAACATAAGCATCATGTATAGTTTTCAAGAACTTTCAATTTTCACAAAAAAATTGGTTGGATTCAATATAATTGAACACTTGAAATAATGTGTTTGGAACATCAAATCTACTTCTACTAAAAACAAGTTTCTAAATTACTTTGCAAACTTTACAATTAAAAGCAAGTAGAATCAAAACAAAGACACCTAGAACACTAATGAACATAAGACTCAAAGTAAAAGGCAAGATCAATGAAAGACATAACAAGAAACATATTCAAAACGAAAAATGCTATGAAATATAAAGAAAGGTCGGAAAAAAAATTCTACAAAAAATAAGGTGCTGGAAAATAAAAAAACAAGAAAATAATGACAAGAATTTAATGGTACTTGAATTTAAAGACAATAATTAAAGGTGTTAGAATGTAAAGAAATTGTAAAGTGCAAAATCAACTCAAGCAAATTAAGCATAAGAACCTAAGCTCTGATAACCACATGATGTGAGTTGATTGTATGATTGATCATTTTTATGGTGACACTTTAGATAGATTTAGATTTTAGACAATTAGAGGTGACAACCTAAGGAAAATCCCCATTGGACATTAACTTAACCAAGCGGTTAAGTACATGTGAAGGTTCATTTCACAAAGGCAAAAGGAAAACTCAGTTAAATGGTGATGATGATGACAAGATAAAGGGGCAAAATCATATAAAGAAACAAGAACAAGAAGAACAAACCGAATAGACATATGGAAACAATTAAAGGACAAGGAAGATACAAACATGAAAAGGAATGGATTAATGGAAGAGATGATGAAAGAAGAACTTATGGATGGTGGAGCAATGGTGTATCACGCCACTTGATGGGATGGAACCGCCAAGATAAGTGGGATGAGACCGCCACTTGAGAGCATCATGAACCCAAGATAAGACCAATTTTGGAGGAGAAACACTCACTCACTACTCACATAAAAATTGTGCAGAATTTCTTTACTATAATTTCAACTTGTATTTACAAAGGGGGAGACCTCCTATTTATAGAGTGAGGAGCCTTGGAAAACAAGGAATGAGGGTAGAAGGGGAAGAAGAAAATATGGTGCGGTTGCTAGGGTGGACTTTAGTCAAAGCCGCACCTTATGCATCATTCTAGAAGCTAGGGTTTCCTTCCTACCCTAATGGACTTCTCCTAGGCCTATTCTTATATCTTCACCTCCTATTTATGCTATATAGACCTACTCTTGCTTATTCTACTATTTGGACCCCTTATGTGAGTCCAACTTATTTAAAATATATTCTAAACATTTAAAAGACTAGTAGGAAGAACTTTAGGTGCTCTGGTTTATAGCTTCTTCTTCTGCTGATGTTGTCTCGAGGTTTGATGGGGCCAGACTTTGTATCTTGAGATGACCGACCCTTTTGTGAATTTCTTGTTGTGTCTTTAGTCATCTGTCGGTTTGTATCAAATACCCAATACTTAGATTACACACGAATCTAATAGAAAAGATCATAGTGAATAAGTGAAACTTTAGTCTATGTGGCTTAGACCATAAGTGAAACTAAAAGATATCTCTTAACCATAGGCTTTTCATACTTAATGTACCAATACATAAAATCTCATACAATATCCCAAATGTATGACATCAAGTTCATATAAACTTTCATCATTCACATATAACACATATCATTCACATACAATGCATATCAATCACTCATACATTATTTAATATCTCTCAAATCAATTACACATATATCTCAATTTTTTACATCTTCCATCATTCACACCAATCCATATCATTTAGAACTTGCACAATTCAATTGATCATACAAACTAGTATTTACTTTTCATTTTAATAAGGGTTAAGTTTACTTGTTTTAAATATTCAAATTACATGATTTGATCAAATACTAACATTAGAAAGTTGTAATCCATCACAATTTTCAAATTAATAATTTTTTTTGAAGGTTGATAAGTGTCATATTTCAGTAATATTTCATATTAAAAGACAAACACTTATGAATATTTATTGATAAAATAACCATAATTTAACCCCTAATATATTAATTTAAACCTTTTTACATATTTTATGATTATAATATGATTAAGAACAATTTATTCCCAAATTCATGTTAATTTCAGGATTCTAGGGAAAAATGGAGATGAAAAGAGACTAGACAAGATGAAAAGGGGAAGCTCGAAACGCTCAAAACTCACCCAATCTCGCCCAGGCGAGATCACTCCAGAGAAGTTGAGCTTTTTCATGTCCAACTTGCCCAAGCAAGATGTAGCTCGCCTAGGCGAGAAGTCACTTAGCCAAGCTCAACTAGGTTAAATACGAGTCATAACCCTAAACATAATTGGAGAATAGAAGGTGATAGAAACTCGTAGAGAAGGCAGTCGTCAAGGAGAAACATCCTGGATCTTCTTTTCTTGCTTTCAATGCTTATAATGACCAACATGAGTGACTAATTCTATCCTTTGGGATTGAGAGTAATTTGTTCAAACTCATATGTATTGAGGTGATGTTTAAACATAATATTCTATTCTTGATTGATTATTGGTATTGTTATTTTATTCTTAACGCTTGTTTTATCATGATTTTGATCCTTAGATTTGGCTGAAAAGTACTTCTAAGCATTTGACCTAAATGATAATGCTTAAGATATTTTATAGCTAGGAATATATTTGAAATGTTAATTGCTATCAACATCTGCTCTCAACGATAAAGAGTTTTTATAAATATGTGACAATATTTATAAGACTATCTTAATAATTTTATATGCGAGGAATCAATATAAATGAATTTTATATGGGCATCAAAATATCAATCAAAGATAAAATATTATTATGTTTTTCAAAATACAAAAAAGTAAGAAGGATGAACCCCAATCCCAATTTTCCTAATTGAATCAAACAACTCTTTACTTTGCTATATTACATTCTTGCAATCTCATACACAACAAACATCCTACAAACTTTTACGTATTGTTTTCTATTCAATGAATCTTATACTTGAGAATTCAATTGTTCCTTGTGGGTTCGATATCCATTTTTAGGGACAAATTATTACTTCTGACACGATACACTTGTCGTAAAATAGTCATCAAAGGTTTAATTCACTTTTATGACTCATAGGAAAGAAAAAAAAAGTTAATTAAGCAAAGTGACAAATGCAGTCAAAATGGTTTGAGCCAATTAAGAAAAGCTTAAGCCCAAATTAAATTGGCTTGGCGTATTTTGGATAGAGAATACAAAAAAATTATAGCTCAAATATGCTTAGCGCAGAGAAATTTCGCTGAGCGAATTTGAGATTGAGATCTCCCCAAACTCTACTTGTAAAATTTTCTTTAAACGCATGGAAAAACGCTGAGCAAATTTGAGGTCGAGTACTCAAAACCTACACCTCAATCCGCTTATGTTTGCGCTGAGTGGATTTACCGATTTTGCAAACTAAAACCCCAATTTGTACTAGAAATGTAATCCTTTCAATATGTCAAAGCTATTTATTTCAAGTTGTATTTTAAAATCAGTTCAATAACACACAAGTAGCTTCCCTTACCTGAAGAACTTGTCTCTAAAGAGATTATTTCCAAATCCAACAATAGGATTATTCCAAAATCTAGGGACCTAGAACAAGTTATAACAAAAATTTCAGTATGTGATAGAACAAGTTGAGAGGATCAATTTTCTCAACTGGTCTCACTAAGATTGATTACAGAAACATGAAAAAAAGCATAGAATTATGAATCTTTGGAGAAAAAGGAACTTGCTCCATTTGAAAATTTGATGAAGTAGCTGTGATCCTTGGTTTCTCAACTATGGTGAGGTAAGATAAGATTCTAAAATAAAGGAGATTTGGAAAAAGAAAAATGAGAAAGAAGGAAGAAAAAAAAATGAGAAATAGAGAGACTATTGGTTTTATATACGGGTTGGGACACTCCTAAAGATGTTCCTTTTTAATTTAATTAATTCTTTGCTGATAAAAAAAAATGAGAAAGGGTCTATTACGTTTTGTTTTCAAAGGAAACTGCTGGGTTTTAATATATATATATTTTTTTAAAGTTGTTTACATGCAAAAACATTATAAAAATTTAGTTCATTCTTAAAATAAGGAAAGAAGACCTTTTGTGCAATATTACTTAGTGAAATGTAGTAGGAAAGGTAGGTTCCTACTTTCTTGAACTCTGTTAGAATCAACATACCAAACCAAACCGAACCTAGCCATTTCTTTACCCGCTACAACTCTACCCTCCAACTCCACCTTAATCCAACCACGTATATATGCCACTCCACACCATCAACTATATACTATTATGGGAAGAGACATCAACAATACCAACGACATAGCACAAACAAACACGACATAACACGTTTCTTACTTTCTTTTTCCCTTTAGACCCGTTGCTTTGTGTTGTATTGTAACACTGTTGTTTTCACTCTACACATCATAAATAACACACCCTTCTTACCTTCTTCAACTTTCAATGGCCACTTCACTTCTTCTCTTCATCACTTATTTCTCTCTTATGCCTTCCTCCTATTCCTCTCCTTCTCTACCTTTTGCTTCCTTTCTTTATGACCTTCAATCTCAGTGCTCCCTCACCCTCTCCCCTAATCCTCCTCTTCAGGTGCCTGTCTCTATCCGACTGTCACTGCTCCTTCTAAATTTTCTATCTTTGTCTGTTTTTGCTCTTTAGAGTGATTCTCATTGTGGGAATTTGCTTTTACTGTTTATATGATGTCTTTGATTTTATGGCTTCTTGTTTTATGCCAATGTTTTGCGTGTGATTAATGGTGTTTGGATTTATGGGTGTTCTCTTTTGAAGAATAAGGTTCTGCTTTCATAATTTCAAAATGGGGAATCGGAATATTAGGTGTTGGGTTGGCTGTCATCTTATGCCAAACTATGTGGTGAATAATTTTGGGAAATTTGTGATTATGGAGGAAAGTTGAAGGTATAACATTGAAGGATAGTGTGTTGGGTGTGTTTGTTAGAAATGCTTTTTCAATTCAAATCAAATGACGGAATTCATTGTGATGTCATGGTCCTAGAAAACTTCCGTTAGCACTGTAGAGAAGGAAAAACAGCGATATATTTGGACAAAATTAATTCTTGTTTATTTTTGCTTTTGACCATATTGATACATAGGTTAGTTAGAGAAATAATTGTTGTCAGCTTAAGATTAGGGTCTAATTGATTCCTTCCTAGGAATTGTTTTGTCGTCCAATCCCATGCATATAGACAAACAAAAGATTATATGGTTAGGTTTAGCAGACTGAAAACTGAGGTCTAATTGATTGATTTTACTTGTTCTAAAATGCATCCACGTGATTTCCTCGAGCTAGGGAGTGGTCCTTTCTGTCTTTCAAGAGTTTACAAGTTTTGTTTTAAATATTTGGATGAACTTCTTCAAAAGCATCTATAGGAGTGAATTAAGCTTCTAGCGTGAGTTGAAATCAACTTATGTATTAGACTTTTATTGTTGTTTGCATTCAACTTCTCCACAAACTAAGATGCATAAGCTGATTTTAGCTTATGAAGAAGAAATTTGATGCATTTTCCCTCCTTATTTTCCTTTCCTATTAGTAGTACACAGAGTTTAAACCAAACAGGGCAAAAATTATAGCGTTGATGAGGAAATTGCATAAAATGCTCAGTTTTAACATTGCATTATTTAACACATGATATCTCATGTAATGCATTTTTTAACCTAGCAAGTACTATTGTGTTATCTCCTTGAGGATCTTCTAAATGCAAGATGAGAAATCTCATGTAGGAAAATTTAAATCCCTGTGAAATTTTTCGAATGAAATTAATTACTTTCCTCATGAAATAGGTGACATTTTGATGATTTCAAAGTAGTCATTTACACTGCAACTGAAGACACGCCTTAGTGATGTCTCAAACTAGTGTTTCCTGTTGTTGAACCTTTTGTTTCATAATCTGTTAGCATAACAGTGTGCCGTTTACAGTTAACAAATAGAAGATATTTTATTTTTTCCCCTGATTTTAACTTTTGAGGGTGAAAAAAACAAACTGACATTGTTGATAAATTCAATGTGTCTTAACAAACTTTTCATTTTCATAGCCTGTATGTTTGGGAATGTGATGAGTGATAACTGCTAAGTTTGTAATATACTGAGCTGTAATTCAAAGTCCAATTATATATAACCTATAGATTGTTCATTGCTCATTATTAGTTAAGTTTATCAAGAGAAGCTCAGGTCACCAAACTGATTATTACATGCCTTTGTCCTTGGTGATTCTGTTTGTTGTTATGAGTACATATTCTTCAGCTGAGGTCCTTGATCACTATTGTGGACTTCGATTTCTTACTTTTATTTCCCTTTTAACGGGATTATAATAGCTCATGCATTGGTTATCACTTCATTCAGTTTTTTCCTTGATGTGAGATTTTCATGTATGAAACCAGCATATTTTGCTTTTATAGTCTGATCTGCTGATATTGTTGTTAGTTGTGAAAACTAAGATATTGAGATGCCCATATAACCTTGTACTTGTAATGTGTTGTAAATCACATTATGACTAGAGATAATACGATATATGAGTGAGACAATTTTCATCTTACTAGCTGATTTTGTGAGGTTGAGTTAGGTTTAAAATCTACATGGTAAGATGATACCATAGTCTATTTTAGAGAGGTTTGTTAGCTAGTGTTGGAATTTCCATATGACAAGAGATATAACCGAATTATAGTAAACCAATTTTGTGAGATTAAATTAGGTTTATAAATTACTTTCTAAGATAATGTAAAATGCATCTATCCAATCCAACTTGTTAAAAAGAATAAGAAAAAAATTTCTTTTTAGTGTCATTTTGGCGTATTAAAAATTAGGGTAAAAATTTATTATATATATGAAACATTTTATAAAACTCTCATCCCCAATCTTCAATTTTAAGGTGATACCAAAGGGACTAGATTTTATATGGGTGGCTGAGATTGTTGTTGGTTAATTGCCGTTGATTGTTCTGGCAGTAACAGCATAATTTAGCTATATGTTAGTAAGAGGATTTTTCTTTTTAAATAATGATGTTATTGGTATGGAGTTTTCAGAAACTTTGCACTAATCTCCAGTAAAAGTCTCGCTAGTCACCTTTAGTAGAGTTTTCCCTTTCAGCTATGTTTTTTCCATCTACAATATTAGAACTAGAAAGGAAGAAAAATTATGCTATAATAATCACTTTCCAATAATGAGTGGCCTTTTTAATTGGGTTCAAGAAAATAGGCTCTTTACTTAAACTGAAGTTGACATTAGTTATATTGATAATTTGATATTAAGCTTCTATTATTCTGAATGTTATTTAAATCTACAGAACCCAATTTTTTTTAAAAATTACAGTATTATGACATACTTACGTTTTCTTATGATTATAAAGACTTATACCTATACCTATATCATACAGAATAGGTCAGTGCATATCAATTATGAGCGGGGGATTTTCTATTAAGATTTGTTACTCAGCTAATTTTTGGAACAACTTTTATCTCCTGGTTTATTGGATTAACAATCACAAGCATCAATTTGCATGCAGTGTGACCATTGATTTTATTTTCACTTATTAAATTTAAAATATGATTCTTAGTTTCATCTAAATAGATTCTTGCTTTGTATCGTTGCCTCTACCCTCCAAAATAGAGAAAAATAGTATTTTATTTCATTCAATCTCTTAGGTATATATAGTCATTCATCATTGCTATTCCCCCTCTATAAAAATGTTTTGAGGAAGAACTTTTGTGAATAAGTCAACAAGTTGTTAGTTAGTCTTTGACATGAACTAGCTGACTGATGCCTTGAACAACTTCTTCCCTTGAAAAATAACCATGGTCTAGGTTACGGTTTCAACTCATGTAGTGTTTTTTTCAGCTTGCAAACTATGTTGGCCTTAATCTGCCCTGTATGCCCAGGTGGTACTTCCATGTATATTTCTCCTTCAAGATTTCCATGTAGGAATGCATTTTTCACATCAAATGGATGAAAGTTCCAATCATGGTTTGCTACCAAAGGCAAAATTACTCTGATCGTGTTCATTTTTACAACTAATGCAAAGGTCTCCAAGTAAACCACTCCAAAAGTTTGAGTGAACCCTTTAGTCACCAACCTAGTCTTATACCTCTCTATAGTCCCATCAGCCTTGTATTTGACTGTGTAAACCCACTTCCACCCAACAGGTTTTTCTCCGGATGGTAGGGGGACTAGTTTGCAAGTATTGTTCTTCTCCAATGTCTCCATTTCCAAATCCATGGCTTGTTTTCATTTTTTGTCAATTAATTCCTTAGATACAGAAGAAGGTATAGTTGTGGTATTTAGGCTTCTGAGAAAGGTTCTATGGGTAGGTGAGAAATTTTCAAATGATAGATAATTTGCTAAAGGGTAAGGTGGTTTAGTGTCTCTAGTACCTTTTCTAAGAGCAACTGGGAGATCTAAATTCTGGTCTTCCTGTGCGATTGATTCTACAAAAGAAAGTTCATCACCAGTAAGATCATCGTAGTTAGTAAAATTAGGATTTATAGGGTCAGACACATTTATCTCATGTAATGATATAGGGTTGAACTCTTGAACAATAAGTAAATCCTAGAATGGCCTTTTCTCTTTGGGTGTACACCAGATTTTTCCCAAACTCTGTATCATCTTGTTATTTAATAAATGGTCCTGCAGATTCAGGATTTTGATTCACCTCTACTCTTTCTCTCTCAGTTTCAGTTTTAATGGGATTACTCTGTTAAATTTCATTTTCTGATCCAAAAGACATATTTGGAATATAAAAAGGCTCATCATCTTCCTCTCTTAAACACTCTCCCTGAAGATGATGATGATTAACTTGCTTTGACATCCCTTGACATAGAATTTTTTGGAAGGAGGGTGAAAGCACTTATACCCTTTTTGTGACATATCCTAAGAAAACACATTTAATAACCCTTGGGTCAAGTTATTCTAGGTGAAGAACATCTACAAATGATACACACCCAAAAATATTCTAGGTAAAAGATTAAGTGTATGAGTTATATGTAGATAGAATGAGTGTAGAACTTCAATTGGACTTTTTAAAGAAAAAACAGTAGAAGGTATTCAGTTAATTAAATAAGTGGCAGTAAGTGTAGCTTTTCCCCAACAATATTTTAGAACATTATTTTGAAAAAGGAGTGCTCTAGTTTGTTCAGTGTCAATTTTTCCGTTAAAATTTTTTATTTTGTTGGGATGTGTATACACGTGAGGATTAATGAATTATCCTTTCTTTTTGAAAGAAAGAATCAAAGGTATGATCAAAATAATCTTTCGAATTATCAGACCTAAGTTTCTTGACAATAATTTCAAATTGATTCTTAATCAGTGACACAAACTGCGTAACAACAGAGCTAACCTATGTTACCCTTGTGTAATCATCAATAAAGGTAATAAACCATTTAGCCCTTGAAATATTAGAGATAGTATCTGTATGAACAAGATAAAACGGAGAAATGCTTATTTTATTACTCATAAGAAAAGGTACACGTTTGTGTTTTGCCAGCTCACAATGAAGACTCGGCAGATTTAAATTTTGTTGAACAAGGAAGGAAACAATAGCTTTATAACATGAAATGAAGGATGTCCTAGACGACAGTGAAACAACTAAATTTTTCTTGTGTTGGAAATGGAGGTTTCAAACAACAAAGATTGACTCTTAATGTATAGATTCACATCTTCCCATGTAGTAAAGGTCATTCCGTTCTCTAGCATGTCTAATTGTCCTTCCTGATTTATTGTCTTGCAATATACAAGAGTTGCTATAAAAAACATGTTACATGAGAGATCTTTGGTAAGTTTTTTGTATAGATATCAGGTTTGTGGACAATTTAGAAACATGTAGAACAGTTTTTAGAATTATGGTTGGGTTTATTTGCACATCTTCTTGGCTAGTTGCAGTTATCATGTTTCTATCAGTTGTGGAAATTTTCTTGTTGCTAGGAGGACATGGGGAATATGTGGAAAAGTATTTAGGAAGAGGGTGTCATATGATTTGTGGTTCCAAAGTCTATAATCCAATAGTGGGTAAACGGTGTATTTGAGAAATTAAATCCAAAAAAATGGCAACTTACCAGAATATGTCAATGAACACATACCTGTAGGTTTCCAGTTTATTTAGGAATGACCTTACTCTTACTAACTCGTCATGATTGAATTGAATAGATCCTCCTTGATTATCAGGAACAACAACATGGAACAACTGCAACATGAGCTGCTTGACGAGGGACCTCCCTTGTATCCCCAATCTTTGCTCTGGGGTTTTTCATGCAACTTCCAACAATTGTCCTTAGTGTGGTGTGACTTATTTCAATAAGTACACCATACTCCTTCATTTTTCTTCTCCATCTTTGTAAGAGAGCCTCCTTTTCTTTGGTCTGTAACCATGGCTCTTGTTCCTTCAGCTGCAATAGAGTCTCTAGCATTAGACTCCTACTTTCTTCATTCCGAATAATTGCCACGACTTAATTGAGTCTTGGAACCTTCTCTCTTCCCAATATTTGAACTCTGACTTGATCATATTCTTGGTTTAAACCTACCAAGAAATCATACACCCGATCCTGTTCAATGTACTCTCCTAGAATTGTTGAATCCTCAGAACACTGGCATTAATGACCATGCAGTGATCCTATTCCATCCACAAAACTTTAAGCTGATTAGCATACTCAGTAACAGTTTTTGTGCGCTGTTTGGCTGCCATGGTTTTTACCTTCACATTATAAATCTGTTCAGCTTCTTTTGCCTTAGAATAGGTTTGCTCTATTGTAATCCATATGGCTTTTTCTGAATTGATAAAGATACATGTGTCACTGATTTCTGGAACCATTGAATTCCATAACCATGCTATGATCATGGAGTCTTCTTCATCCCATGACTTGAATGTAAGATCATCTTCTGCAGGGGTATCATCGATTAAATGACTAGCCTTTCCTTTTCCTTTCAAAATGGTCTTAAAATGAGCTAAGACCACTTGAGATAATTTTTTCCATTCAACCGATAGGCTGAATGAACACTTTGCAAATGCTATATGTTTCCATTTTCCATTTCAGTCATTATAAATATGTGCAATTAAGGATAGAAAAGAAATCTAGGCAGAACGCAAAATGGAGGTTGATTAAACTCACACAGTCATCATGCAGAAATGAAGGCTGCGATGAAACTTCACATTACAATGAAGGCTGCAATTAGATTTACACAACAATGAAGGCTGTAATTAAATCACACGATCAGAGGTTCCCAATGATCGGGAGCTGTGATATATACATATGATATATGTACACACATTGATTGGATAATTTTGGAAACAAGCACAACCTATTCTAGGAAACAAATCCCTGAGAATGCAGGATTGATATGCTAGTAATAAAACCAAGATACAACCAATATACAGAATTAAAACCAATAGGAATCAAATCTAAAACTTCCTAAAATATCTCGACAGAATGTCAACTAAAGTTAGAAAATTCTTTTTATGACCATAAGTGGGACTAAGGTCCCAAAATGTCATAATGTATCAAATCAAAAAATTTGCTAAACAATTATGAGTGATAAAAGATAATCTTTATTAATGAATTCCATTCATTTGGAAGATATATGATCTAGTCTAGCATGTCAAACGGAAGAAGAAACAAGCTTAGAGTCATGGGTAATAGGATTCTATAAAGAACTAGAGCAAGTAGATGCACTGAACAAAACTTCAGACGCATTGTACAAATATAATCCTTGAACCAAGTCACCATTTCCGATAGTCTTCAAGATTTTTTGGTTTTGAAATAAAACAACACTAAAATGAACAGAATTTTTTATTGAGTATAGAGAACTCACTTATATGTGGCTGACATGGAAATTAGGAATATACAAAACATTTTCTAATATGAGATCATTATTCAATTTGACAGTTCCAATAGAATGAACAAATATAACATTTATTATGGATGGAAACAATTTTATTAAGAACACGTTTGTGGAAAATGAAGGTCCTCAAGGAACAAGCAGTATATGATGACTAGTGGCACTCGAAGCAATAATCCAAATCTGATTATTAGTCAATAGGGTAATGGGAAGGATTAGGGATAGTACCTGAAAAAGCATTGTTCTCAGTGGTAGCGAAAGGTATGGAAGGATTGTTGCAAGGTTGTGATTGTAAGTGTTTCACAAATTGCTAGTGCTGATCTTGAGTAAGGGTCTGGGAATGAGAAAATTGTGATTTAACCCCTCTTGATTGATAATTCTCAACCTCTGACTTAAACTTTATTGATATATCTGATTCAAGGAATTGGGAACTGCTCTTTACTGCTACTGGCCCTCAATACCAACTTCTAATGTGTCTTTCTTCATTGTCATGTTTGTTTTTTCTTTCAGCAAGTTTCTTTTCTTCTAAGATTCATGTTGTTTGTGTGAGTATAGGTGGCTAAATGGTCCATGTAGCAATACGTGGTCTATGCAAATCTGAAAATATTACAGTTTATTTTGTTATTTAATGCAAAAAATAAGAATCATAAAGCATAACTATAGTAAAAACTCTTATCTCACAAGGTAAAACTAATTAAATCTTAATATAAATTTTAAAATTGTAATAGGATTCAATCAAACCATTATTGTTAGGGCTATTGGGCAATCCGCTATGAGATCAAGATGTCTAGCTCTCTTTGTGAAGGAGAGTGTTGGAGGGAAGCAACTCTCACTTTACAAATTATGTTAGATTGAGTTGGGTTTTAACCTAAATTCTAAGACCAACCTTTGAAGGGATGGTGGAACTCAGTTGACCGCATCAAAGCTGATAACAGACAGATTGTGTCTAGGCCAGTGATGGTTTTTGGCTTTGATTCTAATGCATCATTGTTGATTTAGAGTTTTTTGGAAATGCTTATTTTTCTTTTTGAACCCCATAACTGAAGCTAATACTTACATTAATTTGAAGATTGATTTATGTTTTGCTGATTTATTTGGTTATTCGTTTAGTTAATTTGTATCAATATGCACAATCAGGTGACGTGTTTTATTCATTGTTTTGATTTGTTCAGGTGGATGGGAATTTTATAGAAGGGGTTTTGTGTACCAGAAAGAGGGTTGGGTACGCTTCTGTACTCTTCTATGCTTCCTGGTGTCCTTTTTCTCACAGAATACTTCCTGAATTTGAAACTCTTAGCTCTATGTTTCCTCAAGTAGAACATGTAGCACTTGAGCAGTCATCTGCTTTGCCAAGGTTTGAGACCATCCCTCCTTTTCTGAATACAGATCATTATGAAATTTGAAGAATGTGGCATAATCAGTTTGTCTAAGTTCATAAATGTAATGCTCATGTGTTTTTCCCTGCAGCTTATATTCAAAATATGGAATCCATAGCTTACCTGCAATCTTACTGGTGAACCAGACATCTAGAGTGAGATATCATGGTCCAAACAATCTTAACTCCCTTGTAGAATTTTATGCCAGAAACACAGGTAAGCATATCCGAAATCTTATCTATAATTTCGGGTGGAATTTCCTTTACAACCATTTTTCACCTTATTATAATTTGGTAGCTTGGTGTTTATGATGTTGAAAACAAGAGCCATCTGCATTGAGTATTCCAAACTTCAATGCGTGATAAATGACAATGACCTTACCATGTCTGATGCCAGGATTAGAAGCCAGGGACAAGGTTGTTGTTGGTGAACTAAGCGACTTGTTGAGTGATGAACATTCAACTATAAAGGGTTTCTCCCTCGGAGAGATATCAAGAAGGGAACCTTACTTGGCATTATCAATATTGTTTCTATGTCTGAGAATTATTCTCTCTGTATTTTCCACGATTATGCCGCATCTCAAAGCATTCTGGTCTTCCTATGTTCGTCATTTGAGCTTGCAAAAACTTGGCCAAGTGATGGAACGTGTTCTTAATGTAATGGATGTGAGGATTTGGACCAAGCTAGAACTCTGCAAGAGCAGGAGCTTTCATGAGAGGGCAAAGAGTGCCAGGGTTTGGGCCTCATCTCTTGCTTCTGTTTCCCTTGGTGACTCATCAGCTAGGTGATGGTTTCAAATCTCAATGTATGAACTAACAATGTTGACATGTTGTTCTAGTCGTTTGAGGGTAGTGAAGGTGTTCTCAGTAACTTTCCTTTGTAAATTTTGAATGTATATACACCTTATCTAAGTTTAATGTAATGTTCTTTTCATTTTTCTAGAAGTGATTAATACTGAAACTGATTCAGGTATTTCTTTTGCCTTTTCCCTTTTCTTAAAACCCCTTTTATGTTTTGTGATCTTGAAGCAAGGGTCTGAATTCTCTGCTTCCTCAAAAGAGTGCATTTAGGAGTGAATTCTTCCAACACTTTCATAATGATAGAATTTGAGACTTACACAACATTTAAATGTGGTGCAAGTGAAACTTAAAAAGAGGCATATGCCAAACTTTTGTTAAGCTATTGCATTAGTGCTTAACCAGGCCAAACAAAACATCAGAATCCAGAATCATTGAATTCCACTAAAACATTACCAAATACTGGCTATGTTCTAATATATGTAATCTATTGTAAAATCAAAACATATAGCAATCTAGAATATTCCTTGTTTACTTGTTTTGTCAAGTCCGAATTGTATTTCGTCCAAGATTTATCCTCTGAAGGCAGGAATTTTTTAATAAAGGTTATTCATTATTATATATGAGAATTTAGTTTTACTTGATTTATTGCCTGGAAAAAGTACGGTCTACAACTTTTATAAATGGTAACGAACGTTTGGTCTCACACATTTACACGTACATTCCTTTCATTTATATTTTTTATAACATGAATCATGAAACGCCATCTTCATATTATTACACTTGTGAATCAATTAATAATATTTTAGAGAAGAATGTTTATAAAAATTCTGATTGTTATTTAACTTGTAAGCAATGTAGGATTTTTAGGTATATTAGAATAAGGTCCTAGGTGAGAGAGTTAAGATAAGAGTGACTACAACTCTATTTTTTTTATCCCCATAAACAATATAGTGTTTTGACTTCAAATCTACTAAGATAATATTATTAAGGTTAATCATCACTAGATTTTCTACATAGAAACTTGGTGGCTCCGTCACAATATTGTCATTAAAACATGTCACACTAGGTTAAGAGAAAATAATGTTCATACATTATCTTTGGTCTTGACTTCTAGGTGATGTGAAACTTTTATGTATATCAGAACAAGTCCCTCAATCGAAGGTTAAGAAATAGGAAAAATTTGTAACCTTCTTTATATGCTCTGTTGGCTTGTTTTGTTTAAAATAACAAAGGATGATGGGGTCGAGTGATTTTAGGTGGTGCAATTTTTGTGTTCTTGATTTAAAAAAAAAAGATTGCCAAGATCTAAAATTAGTTGTACCGAGTATCTCAACTAGTCGTTTGAAATGACAGAAGACGGGAAGTTTCGAATTGAAAAATTTGATGGTACATATGTCAGTTGGTGGAAAAAGCAAATTGAGGATTTGCTAGTTCAGTTACTGAGCACATCAATAAAATGAATTCGATCTAAACCAGACTTATGTCAGTGGGCATTAAGTTCGATGATGAAGTTCAAGCTTTACTATTGATATCGTCATTACCTGATAGTTGGTCCAAAACGGTTACAGCAGTTACTAGTTCAGCGGGACCCGATGGATTCACTTTTGAGAAGATTTGTGATCTCGTTCTTGGCAAGGACGTCCGAAGAAGGAGTTCTAGAGAATTATCTAGTGAATCGCTATATGTCATCAGAGGTAAGAAAAATATTAGAGATAGTGGGAGCAAAACAAAAGAAGGAATCAGTCAAAGACTCGGGATTGCTCAAGTGTAACATGTTGGAACTACAAGGAGGTGGGGCATTTCAGGAATCAATGCCCAAATGATAAACAAGTCAACATTGCAGAAGACTTCACGGACAAGGACCTTTTAATTTGTTGTGCGGATAGTAGTGTGGATTCCTGGGTCATGGATTCTGATGCTTCATTTCATGCTACCTAGAGCAGTGAAGCATTGCAGAATCTAGTTATTGGAGACTTTGGAAAGGTAAGACTAGCAGACAACAAAACTCTTAATGTTACGGACATGGGTGACATAGTGTTGAAGACGTCAGTCGGTTTCTGGACTTTGAAGGATGTCAGAGTTGTTCCAAGCTTGACGAAAAGTTTAATTTCTGTTAGGCAGTTGGACGAACAGGGACATGATGTGAAGTTTGGAAATCAGCAGTGGAAGGTTGTCAAGGGAAATCTTGTCATGGCTCGCAGAAGAAATAGAGGTTCGTTGTTTATGGTCGGATTACCGTCTGAGGGAGTGACCATCCCAGTTCAGAAGATAAACAAAGTCTGATTCACAGAATCTCGTGGGCAGAAGAGGGTTGTCTTTACAAGAGAGAAACCTAGAGCCATAGGTCAGATTTAGGTAGACCAGTCAGAGGTACTTACGGCAGTGGGAGCACGGGTCGTGCTTCAGCTGAGGTTCCTAGACGACAGTGGGTTAGGAGAACCAGTATTCCAGCTGTTGAAATATCTCCAAAAAATTTCTTGTTGAGTGTGGAGTATGTTTTTTCTCAGGCTATTCCAGGATCCGATAGTTCGTGTAAGTGGGAGCCGGTAGAAACAAAGGACGGGTCAGTGGCAGTTTCAGTCACGATGAGCGTGTTGAAACTCAGGAGAGTTTCAACGAAGTTTTCAAGATGATTAAGAAGGTTGGTGGCAACTAGTGGTGGAACATTGAGTTTCGTTGACAGATTACAGAAGTACATGTACACAGTTGAAGCGCATGTGAACATTGTTTCGTGGCTTCAAGTGGGAAATTGTTGGGTATGAAGCCATGACCAATTGGATTGGGCTGACTGGACACTATGTTTAGTGAGTGAGCTTAATCATTGTGTCCCCTTTATAATTTCTATTTAAAGAGATCATTGTACTTCTAATTGGTGTGCAACAGGAAATAAATAAAACCTAATAGTTGTCCGTGTGGATGTAGGTTGTAGTTGGCGACCGAACCACATTAAATCTTGTGTCGTTTATTTTTCTGCAGTTGATTCATGATTGTGTGTGTTACTTCCGTGTCCGATTTTCTCATCACAATAAGATCGAAAATAAACTCAAATCAAGATCCTTAGAATGTCCGATGATTCATTCATACCATTGTCAAAGGTTTCATCGTAGGGAGTTCAATCAGGAAAATACATATCCATAGTATTCAACACATAAATGCAATCGATTTGTTTTCACCAATGAGCCTTTATGATATTACCTTTACGACTACATATTTAATCATAATGACCTCATATAAGATTATTCAATCATACTCATAGAAACAATTTCCAATTAGTGTATGTGAAAGTTGTTGGTTGATTAAGAAAGTTCGGCTAACATAATATATCGATCAAATTTCCTAAAGTTGGATGTCCCAACCAATCTCATCAAGTCGTATTATGAAAATTGAGTTCATATATGAGGATAAATAAATTTGCCAACCACCTTTAGTATCAGAGGAATCAGACTTTGATGGTTTTTATATACTTTTATCGAAATAGATACGTCATACAATATCCTCATTAGACATGTAACACTAAATCAAATCAGAGTATTAGTTTGCACATTCTACATGACAATGATGTTCCTAATTGAAAATGTCGTTATCATTATTACCAAAGCAAATCCCAAAGAAGTCAGGGAATGCTCCACTCAAAGCCTAATAGTACCTCCTTACACTCTAAACTATAGATCCAACAACAACAATGATACAATCCAACTAGCCAAGAAGATGACCAAGGACTCAAGAGAAAATTCACACTGTGAGCAGTCATTTCAACAATTAAGTCAAGACCCCACCAAAGATCAGACGGACCTCACCAGAAGAAGAACTGGGCATAGATCAAAATACCAAATGTTCTTTCATCTGATCTTTTTAAAAGACAAAAACATATTTGTAAATAAATTGGGCTCACTTTGGGGTCCAAATAGCATAATAGGCTAGAGTAGGTTAACATAGCATAAAAGGGAGTGTACTTAGCAAAATGGGCTTGTACCAAGCCCACTTTTTCAAAACAAGGCACCTAGAATTAGGATTTTTAACCTACCTTCTAGAAGATGTGCCTAAAGGTGCGGTTTTGACCATGGTCAACACCCTAGGCAGTCCCTCTCCCTTTGTCCATTTTACCCTTCCCCATCTTGCCCACCAAGGCACTCATTCCTATAAATAGGGTGCCTTGCCTCATGTATTCACAACTTGATTTTGAATAGTAAAGAAACTCTGCAGGACTAATTTTGTGAAACTTGTGAGCTCTCATGTTGGGTCTTATCTTGGATGGGTAATATCTCAAGTGGCGGATGATGGAAATCGTCCAGCCACACACAACCCCATAATAAGGAGGATGAAGACCTAAAGGTTGTTTATTGATTTAATTGCAAATATGGGTCTAATTGGGCTTTTGTTTATTTTTGTAGGCCCAATCAAGATGACAACTCTAGGGTGAAGGAATGTACAAACATATCCAAGAAGACCTCCAAGTCATCAAAACATAAACTAGAGCTTTGGCCAGAAGAACACAAGAAGACTGGGTTTTTGCTTACTGGTCAACATTATTTGTGGGCCAAGTTTTAGCTTAAATAAATTGTATAAAGTTGTTTAGAATTTCATGGGCCATGTATTGGGCCTAGTAGTATAAAATAATTGTACTGAATATTTGGGCCAAGTAGCACAGGTTTTTGGGCTTGTATTTGGGCTCATAGTAAAATATGACTAGTTAGGGTTAAAAGTGACTAGTTAGGGTAACAATTGAGCTTCTTTGAGCTCAATGTAACCTTAAAACGTCTATGGTATATTGGAGGACGAAAGTCACCTTGGCATGGAGCACATGGACGCCCACATGGCAACCTAGGAGTGGAGAGGATTTAGCATGGAAGGTGTGAGCTAAACATGGAAAGCATGACTCCACATGGCACCTTCTCATTGGAAAGTTTTATTTTGAATTTTAAACTTTTGGCTCCAAAAGGTTGAGCCCTCTCTCCTATAAATTGAGGTGCTTGACTCTCATTTTGTAAGATTAATGAATGAGTGAATTGTTGCCCGAATTGCTAGCCAATTTCACTCTTGTCTCTACCTCTTTAGGATAGACACTTAGTCTTCAAATTTCCACTAGATCAAGTGATTAGGCCTCACCTATCACTCTCTATACTTAGCCTTCACCTTTAAGGAATCCACAAGCTCTATGTGAGCTCCTTGTCCATTTAAATCCATGAAGCTTTTGCATCTCTCCATCAAGAAAATCCAATCGGAATGAAGGCACTATTCCATCAGTGGCTCAATTTATCTAGTTCTTATCTTGGGTGGGTAATATCTCAAGTGGCAGCTCTTGCATCACTCATCTTGGAGTCCATCTTCTCCAAGTGGCGTGACTTCCTTTCTTCACATAAGATCTCTTCATCCCTTCTTCTTTTATCTTTTATTTACGCCTCCTTCCATTCCATACATGTCTTCTTTTAATCTTTAATTGTGTTCTTTACTTTGTTATTTTTCTTTAATTGTTCATTGTCTCTAATTTCGTTGCATCATTTGTCACCTTATAATTGTCCTTTCTCTTTGCCCTTTTGAAGTGAACCTTCACACTTAACAACTTGGTTAAGTTCATGCCCAGTGAGATTCTTTTTAGGTTTTCACCATAATTGCTAAATAAAAAATATTAAACAAAGAGCAAGCAATAAAATGCGCAATCCTAAAATCAACTCACATCATGTGGTAATCAGAGCATGGTTTTAATTGTGCTTATCTTTTTGAGTTGATATTTTGCCCTTAAAATTTCAACACATTTTAAATTTTGCTTTTACCTTCAAGCAATTTAATTTCCGCTTTACAATTGAACACCTTTCTTTTTCCGCCTTTAAATTCATGTCATTTAAAATTTCGCTTTTTATTCATTAAGCACTTTAAAAT